>NW_023995837.1:0-80319 GCF_015586225.1 Lucilia sericata
TAGATTATAGAGTATACTATAGACTAGACTATAGACTAGACTATAGACTAGACTATAGACTAGACTATAGACTAGACTATAGACTAGACTATAGACTAGACTATAGACTAGACTATAGACTAGACTAGACTAGACTATAGACTAGACTATAGACTAGACTATAGACTAGACTATAGACTAGACTATAGACTAGACTATAGACTAGACTATAGACTAGACTATAGACTAGACTATAGACTAGACTATAGACTAGACTATAGACTAGACTATAGACTAGACTATAGACTAGACTATAGACTAGACTATAGACTAGACTATAGACTAGAAATAGACTAGACTATAGACTAGACTATAGACTAGACTATAGACTAGACTATAGACTAGACTATAGACTAGACTATAGACTAGACTATAGACTAGACTATAGACTAGACTATAGACTAGACTATAGACTAGACTATAGACTAGACTATAGACTAGACTATAGACTAGACTATAGACTAGACTATAGACTAGACTATAGACTAGACTATAGACTAGACTATACTAGACTATAGACTAGACTATAGACTAGACTATAGACTAGACTATAGACTAGACTATAGACTAGACTATAGACTAGACTATAGACTAGACTATAGACTAGACTATAGACTAGACTATAGACTAGACTATAGACTAGACTATAGACTAGACTATAGACTAGACTATAGACTAGACTATAGACTAGACTATAGACTAGACTATAGACTAGACTATAGACTAGACTATAGACTAGACTATAGACTAGACTATAGACTAGACTATAGACTAGACTATAGACTAGACTATAGACTAGACTATAGACTAGACTATAGACTAGACTATAGACTAGACTATAGACTAGACTATAGACTAGACTATAGACTAGACTATAGACTAGACTATAGACTAGACTATAGACTAGACTATAGACTAGACTATAGACTAGACTATAGACTAGACTATAGACTAGACTATAGACTAGACTATAGACTAGACTATACTAGACTAGACTATAGACTAGACTATAGACTAGACTATAGACTAGACTATAGACTAGACTATAGACTAGACTATAGACTAGACTATAGACTAGACTATAGACTAGACTATAGACTAGACTATAGACTAGACTATAGACTAGACTATAGACTAGACTATAGACTAGACTATAGACTAGACTATAGACTAGACTATAGACTAGACTATAGACTAGACTATAGACTAGACTATAGACTAGACTATAGACTAGACTATAGACTAGACTATAGACTAGACTATAGACTAGACTATAGACTAGACTATAGACTAGACTATAGACTAGACTATAGACTAGACTATAGACTAGACTATAGACTAGACTATAGACTAGACTATAGACTAGACTATAGACTAGACTATAGACTAGACTATAGACTAGACTATAGACTAGACTATAGACTAGACTATAGACTAGACTATAGACTAGACTATAGACTAGACTATAGACTAGACTATAGACTAGACTATAGACTAGACTATAGACTAGACTATAGACTAGACTATAGACTGACTAGACTATACTAGACTAGACTATAGACTAGACTATAGACTAGACTATAGACTAGACTATAGACTAGACTATAGACTAAACTATAGACTAGACTATAGATTAATCTAATCGCGGAATTATGTCAGTCCTTGTTGCTCAAAGTGCAATTTCAACTTAATTCTCCAAAGGGTAATTTATTTGTTTTTATATCTAATTTATACTTTAGCCTTGATGAAGATAATCACAACTAAAATAAGCAAACATGTGGCTCTGACAACTGACTCCACACTGCAAAGCTTTGAAACACCTATAACCGTTATTTCTCATTTGTTTTAAGAACGAATAAAAGTAGCATACTTTAGGGAGTTTAGCCAATAAAATACTGTTACATATTTCAAGGCTTTTTTCCAAAATCACAAACCTTTAAGAACATTTTTAGAAAAAGCTAAAAAAATCCACTCCCTTAGGATGTGATTTCAAGGTGTTACAAACATGTGGCCAAACTTAATCCCTATAACCATGAAAATGTTTGCAAGAAAAACAAAAACGTAGAAAGTTTACAAAATAAAAACAAAGCAGATTTATAAAAAAAAAGATACAAGCTAAATAAAAGTTTAAGAAAAAAATATAAAATAGAGGGAAAAAGGTCATTAAAAACAATAGAGAAATACAAATGAAAAATAATAAACAAGTACAACAACAACTACAAAGTAAATGTCCATGAACTAAATTGCAATATAAAAAAAGTATAAAAAAATTGTACAAAATAAAAAATAATAATAGAACAAAACAGCAAACAACATTGGCAGCAACAGCAGCAATTGCAAAAAAACAGCTGAGGCTGTTGGTTTCTTCAGCAGCATCTACTACATGAGGCAGTGGCATTACAATAAAAGTTAAATAAAACAGCAAAAAAAAAGACTTACATTTTGCACTCTTTTTTTGTTATTTGGGGATTTTTTCTTTCAAAAAAGAAAGTGGAAATTGTTAAGACAACAATATAAAAGAAACAGCATTCTACAGCGACATCAATAAAGATTTTTATTTTGTACGTGAAATATATAAATAAATATTTATTTATTTATTTGCAGTTTGTGGCCACAATCCAAAACAAACAACAAGAAATGGGAATGGAGAGACGGACAGGCTAACAAATATAAAAAAGTTTTGCAGTGTATTTTATGGTTTGGTACAAAAGTTGGAAAAACTTTAATACAAATCAAAAGAAAAGAAAATTTTGCATTATAAATTGAACTTTATAACATTTTATTTTTTTATTTAAATTAGTTTTCTTGTATTATTTAAGCACAAATCTTAGAAATGAATTTTTAAGTAATTGAATAAATTTTTTAGTAGTTGTTGAAGAATACGAGGATGGAAAACATTTATTATAAAAAACTGGAATTTTTATCTTAAAGATTTATTCTAAGTTTAATGTATAATAACACCTAATATTTCTATAAGTTCTGGAAAACCGTCAAAATTGAATAAAGATGTGAATATGTTTAGTGCAGTCTATAGTCTAGTCTATAGTCTAGTCTATAGTCTAGTCTATAGTCTAGTCTATAGTCTAGTCTATAGTCTAGTCTATAGTCTAGTCTATAGTCTAGTCTATAGTCTAGTCTATAGTCTAGTCTATAGTCTAGTCTATAGTCTAGTCTATAGTCTAGTCTATAGTCTAGTCTATAGTCTAGTCTATAGTCTAGTCTATAGTCTAGTCTATAGTCTAGTCTATAGTCTAGTCTATAGTCTAGTCTATAGTCTAGTCTATAGTCTAGTCTATAGTCTAGTCTATAGTCTAGTCTATAGTCTAGTCTATAGTCTAGTCTATAGTCTAGTCTATAGTCTAGTCTATAGTCTAGTCTATAGTCTAGTCTATAGTCTAGTCTATAGTCTAGTCTATAGTCTTGTCTATAGTCTAGTCTATAGTCTAGTCTATAGTCTTGTCTATAGTCTAGTCTATAGTCTAGTCTATAGTCTAGTCTATAGTCTAGTCTATAGTCTAGTCTATAGTCTAGTCTATAGTCTAGTCTATAGTCTAGTCTATAGTCTAGTCTATAGTCTAGTCCATAGTCTAGTCTATAGTCTAGTCTATAGTCTAGTCTATAGTCTAGTCTATAGTCTAGTCTATAGTCTAGTCTATAGTCTAGTCTATAGTCTAGTCTATAGTCTAGTCTATAGTCTAGTTTATAGTCTAGTCTATAGTCTAGTCTATAGTCTAGTCTATAGTCTAGTCTATAGTCTATAGTCTAGTCTATAGTCTAGTCTATAGTCTAGTCTATAGTCTAGTCTATAGTCTAGTCTATATTCTAGTCTATAGTCTAGTTTATAGTCTAGTCTATAGTCTAGTCTATAGTCTAGTCTATAGTCTAGTCTATAGTCTAGTCTATAGTCTAGTCTATAGTCTAGTCTATAGTCTAGTCTATAGTCTAGTCTATAGTCTAGTTTATAGTCTAGTCTATAGTCTAGTCTATAGTCTAGTCTATAGTCTAGTCTATATTCTAGTCTATAGTCTAGTTTATAGTCTAGTCTATAGTCTAGTCTATAGTCTAGTCTATAGTCTAGTCTATAGTCTAGTCTATAGTCTAGTCTATAGTCTAGTCTATTGTCTAGTCTATAGTCTAGTCTATAGTCTAGTCTATAGTCTAGTCTATAGTCTAGTCTATAGTCTAGTCTATAGTCTAGTCTAGTCTATAGTCTATAGTCTAGTCTATAGTCTAGTCTATAGTCTAGTCTATAGTCTAGTCTATAGTCTAGTCTATAGTCTAGTCTATAGTCTAGTCTATAGTCTAGTCTATAGTCTAGTCTATAGTCTAGTCTATAGTCTAGTCTATAGTCTAGTCTATAGTCTAGTCTATAGTCTAGTCTATAGTCTAGTCTATAGTCTAGTCTATAGTCTAGTCTATAGTCTAGACTATAGTCTAGTCTATAGTCTAGTCTATATTCTAGTCTATAGTCTAGTCTATAGTCTAGTCTATAGTCTAGTTTATAGTCTAGTCTATAGTCTAGTCTATAGTCTAGTCTATAGTCTAGTCTATATTCTAGTCTATAGTCTAGTTTATAGTCTAGTCTATAGTCTAGTCTATAGTCTAGTCTATAGTCTAGTCTATAGTCTAGTCTATAGTCTAGTCTATAGTCTAGTCTATAGTCTATAGTCTAGTCTATAGTCTAGTCTATAGTCTAGTCTATAGTCTAGTCTATAGTCTAGTCTATAGTCTAGTCTATAGTCTAGTCTATAGTCTAGTCTATAGTCTAGTCTATAGTCTAGTCTATAGTCTAGTCTATAGTCTAGTCTATAGTCTAGTCTATAGTCTAGTCTATAGTCTAGTCTATAGTCTAGTCTATAGTCTATAGTCTAGTCTATAGTCTAGTCTATATTGGCTAAACTCCCTAAAGTATGCTACTTTTATTCGTTCTTAAAACAAATGAGAAATAACGGTTATAGGTGTTTCAAAGCTTTGCAGTGTGGAGTCAGTTGTCAGAGCCACATGTTTGCTTATTTTAGTTGTGATTATCTTCATCAAGGCTAAAGTATAAATTAGATATATAAAAACAAATAAATTACCCTTTGGAGAATTAAGTTGAAATTGCACTTTGAGCAACAAGGACTGACATAATTCCGCGATTAGATTAATCTATAGTCTAGTCCATAGTCTAGTCTATAGTCTAGTCTATAGTCTAGTCTATAGTCTAGTCTATAGTCTAGTCTATAGTCTAGTCTATAGTCTAGTCTATAGTCTAGTCTATAGTCTAGTCTATAGTCTAGTCTATAGTCTAGTCTATAGTCTAGTCCATAGTCTAGTCTATAGTCTAGTCTATAGTCTAGTCTGTAGTCTAGTCTATAGTCTAGTCTATAGTCTAGTCTGTAGTCTAGTCTATAGTCTAGTCTATAGTCTAGTCTATAGTCTAGTCTATAGTCTAGTCTATAGTCTAGTCTATAGTCTAGTCTATAGTCTAGTCTATAGTCTAGTCTATAGTCTAGTCTATAGTCTAGTCTATAGTCTAGTCTATAGTCTAGTCTATAGTCTAGTCTATAGTCTAGTCTATAGTCTAGTCTATATTCTAGTCTATAGTCTAGTCTATAGTCTAGTCTATAGTCTAGTCTATAGTCTAGTCTATAGTCTAGTCTATAGTCTAGTCTATAGTCTAGTCTATAGTCTAGTCTATAGTCTAGTCTATAGTCTAGTCTATAGTCTAGTCTATAGTCTAGTCTATAGTCTAGTCTATAGTCTAGTCTATAGTCTAGTCTATAGTCTAGTCTATAGTCTAGTCTATAGTCTAGTCTATAGTCTAGTCTATAGTCTAGTCTATAGTCTAGTCTATAGTCCTAGTCTATAGTCTAGTCTATAGTCTAGTCTATCGTCTAGTCTATAGTCTAGTCTATAGTCTAGTCTATAGTCTAGTCTATAGTCTAGTCTATAGTCTAGTCTATAGTCTAGTCTATAGTCTAGTCTATAGTCTAGTCTATAGTCTAGTCTATAGTCTAGTCTATAGTCTAGTCTCTATAGTCTAGTCTATAGTCTAGTCTATAGTCTAGTCTATAGTCTAGTCTATAGTCTAGTCTAGTCAGTCTAGTCTAGTCTATAGTCTAGTCTATAGTCTAGTCTATAGTCTAGTCTATAGTCTAGTCTATAGTCTAGTCTATAGTCTAGTCTATAGTCTAGTCTATAGTCTAGCTATAGTCTAGTCTATAGTCTAGTCTATAGTCTAGTCTATAGTCTAGTCTATAGTCTAGTCTATAGTCTAGTCTATAGTCTAGTCTATAGTCTAGTCTATAGTCTAGTCTATAGTCTAGTCTATAGTCTAGTCTATAGTCTAGTCTATAGTCTAGTCTATAGTCTAGTCTATAGTCTAGTCTATAGTCTAGTCTATAGTCTAGTCTATAGTCTAGTCTATAGTCTAGTCTATAGTCTAGTCTATAGTCTAGTCTATAGTCAGTCTATAGTCTAGTCTATAGTCTAGCTATAGTCTAGTCTATAGTCTAGTCTATAGTCTAGTCTATAGTATAGTCTATAGTCTAGTCTATAGTCTAGTCTATAGTCTAGTCTATAGTCTAGTCTATAGTCTAGTCTATAGTCTAGTCTATAGTCTAGTCTATAGTCTAGTCTATAGTCTAGTCTATAGTCTAGTCTATAGTCTAGTCTATAGTCTAGTATGTCTAGTCTATAGTCTAGTCTATAGTCTAGTCTATAGTCTAGTCTATAGTCTAGTCTATAGTCTAGTCTATAGTCTAGTCTATAGTCTACTATAGTCTAGTCTATAGTCTAGTCTATAGTCTAGTCATAGTCTAGTCTATAGTCTAGTCTATAGTCTAGTCTATAGTCTAGTCTATAGTCTAGTCTATAGTCTAGTCTATAGTCTAGTCTATAGTCTAGTCTATAGTCTAGTCTATAGTATAGTCTATAGTCTAGTATAGTCTAGTCTATAGTCTAGTCTATAGTCTAGTCTATAGCTAGAGTCTAGTCTATAGTCTAGTATAGTCTAGTCTATAGTCTAGTCTAGTCTATTCTAGTCTATAGTCTAGTCTATAGTCTAGTCTATAGTCTAGTCTAAGTCAGTCTATAGTCTAGTCTATAGTCTAGTCTATAGTCTAGTCTATGTCTAGTCTATAGTCTAGTCTAAGTTAGTCTAGTCTAGTCTAGTCTATAGTCTAGTCTATAGTCTAGTCTATAGTCTAGTTATAGTCTAGTCTATAGTCTAGTCTATAGTCTAGTCTATAGTCTAGTCTATAGTCTAGTCTATAGTCTAGTCTATAGTCTAGTCTATAGTCTAGTCTATAGTCTAGTCTATAGTCTAGTCTATAGTCTAGTCTAGTCTAGTATAGTCTAGTCAGTCTAGTATAGTCTAGTCTATAGTCTAGTCTATAGTCTAGTCTATGTCTAGTCATAGTCTAGTCTATAGTCTAGTCTATAGTCTAGTCTATAGTCTAGTATAGTCTAGTCTATAGTCTAGTCTATAGTCTAGTCTATAGTCTAGTCTATAGTCTAGTCTATAGTCTAGTCTATAGTCTAGTCTATAGTCTAGTCTATAGTCTAGTATAGTCTAGTCTATAGTCTAGTCTAGTCTAGTCTATAGTCTAGTCTATAGTCTAGTCTATAGTCTAGTCTATAGTCTAGTCTATAGACTAGAATATAGACTAGACTATAGACTAGACTATAGACTAGACTATAGACTAGACTAAACTAGACTATAGACTAGACTATAGACTAGACTATAGACTAGTATAGACTAGACTATAGACTAGACTATAGTCTAGACTATAGACTAGACTATAGACTAGACTATAGACTAGACTATAGACTAGACTATAGACTAGACTATAGACTAGACTATAGACTAGACTATAGACTAGACTATAGACTAGACTATAGACTAGACTATAGACTAGACTATAGACTAGACTATAGACTAGACTATAGACTAGACTATAGACTAGACTATAGACTATAGAGAGCTAGACTAGAATAGACTATAGACTACTAGACTATAGACTAGACTATAGACTAGACTATAGACTAGACTATAGACTAGACAATAGACTAGACTATAGACTAGACTATAGACTAGACTATAGACTAGACTATAGACTAGACTATAGACTAGACTATAGACTAGACTATAAACTAGACTATAGACTAGAATATAGACTAGACTATAGACTAGACTATAGACTAGACTATAGACTAGACTATAAACTAGACTATAGACTAGACTATAGACTAGACTATAGACTAGACTATAGACTAGACTATAGACTAGACTATAGACTAGACTATAGACTAGACTATAAACTAGACTATAGACTAGAATATAGACTAGACTATAGACTAGACTATAGACTAGACTATAGACTAGACTATAGACTAGACTATAGACTATAGACTAGACTATAGACTAGACTATAGACTAGACTATAGACTAGACTATAAACTAGACTATAGACTAGACTATAGACTAGACTATAGACTAGACTATAGACTAGACTATAGACTAGACTATAGACTAGACTATAGACTAGACTATAGACTAGACTATAGACTAGACTATGGACTAGACTATAGACTAGACTATAGACTAGACTATAGACTAGACTATAGACTAGACTATAGACTAGACTATAGACTAGACTATAGACTAGACTATAGACTAGACTATAGACTAGACTATAGACTAGATAGACTAGACTATAGACTAGACTATAGACTAGACTATAGACAAGACTATAGACTAGACTATAGACTAGACTATAGACTAGACTATAGACTAGACTATAGACTAGACTATAGACTAGACTATAGACTAGACTATAGACTAGACTATAGACTAGACTATAGACTAGACTATAGACTAGACTAGACTAGACTATAGACTAGACTATAGACTAGACTATAGACTAGACTATAGACTAGACTATAGACTAGACTATAGACTAGACTATAGACTAGACTATAGACTAGACTATAGACTAGACTATAGACTAGACTATAGACTAGACTATAGACTAGACTATAGACTAGACTATAGACTAGACTATAGACTAGACTATAGACTAGACTATAGACTAGACTATAGACTAGACTATAGACTAGACTATAGACTAGACTATAGACTAGACTATAGACTAGACTATAGACTAGACTATAGACTAGACTATAGACTAGACTATAGACTAGACTATAGACTAGACTATAGACTAGACTATAGACTAGACTATAGACTAGACTATAGACTAGACTATAGACTAGACTATAGACTAGACTATAGACTAGACTATAGACTAGACTATAGACTAGACTATAGACTAGACTATAGACTAGACTATAGACTAGACTATAGACTAGACTATAGACTAGACTATAGACTAGACTAGACTAGACTATAGACTAGACTATAGACTAGACTATAGACTAGACTATAGACTAGACTATAGACTAGACTATAGACTAGACTATAGACTAGACTATAGACTAGACTATAGACTAGACTATAGACTAGACTATAGACTAGACTATAGACTAGACTATAGACTAGACTATAGACTAGACTATAGACTAGACTATAGACTAGACTATAGACTAGACTATAGACTAGACTATAGACTAGACTATAGACTAGACTATAGACTAGACTATAGACTAGACTATAGACTAGACTATAGACTAGACTATAGACTAGACTATAGACTAGACTATAGACTAGACTATAGACTAGACTATAGACTAGACTATAGACTAGACTATAGACTAGACTATAGACTAGACTATAGACTAGAATATAGACTAGACTATAGACTAGACTATAGACTAGACTATAGACTAGACTATAGACTAGACTATAGACTAGACTATAGACTAGACTATAGACTAGACTATAGACTAGACTATAGACTAGACTATAGACTAGACTATAGACTAGACTATAGACTAGACTATAGACTAGACTATAGACTAGACTATAGACTAGACTACAGACTAGACTATAGACTAGACTATAGACTAGACTACAGACTAGACTATAGACTAGACTATAGACTAGACTATGGACTAGACTATAGACTAGACTATAGACTAGACTATAGACTAGACTATAGACTAGACTATAGACTAGACTATAGACTAGACTATAGACTAGACTATAGACTAGACTATAGACTAGACTATAGACTAGACTATAGACTAGACTATGGACTAGACTATAGATTAATCTAATCGCGGAATTATGTCAGTCCTTGTTGCTCAAAGTGCAATTTCAACTTAATTCTCCAAAGGGTAATTTATTTGTTTTTATATATCTAATTTATACTTTAGCCTTGATGAAGATAATCACAACTAAAATAAGCAAACATGTGGCTCTGACAACTGACTCCACACTGCAAAGCTTTGAAACACCTATAACCGTTATTTCTCATTTGTTTTAAGAACGAATAAAAGTAGCATACTTTAGGGAGTTTAGCCAATATAGACTAGACTATAGACTAGACTATAGACTATAGACTAGACTATAGACTAGACTATAGACTAGACTATAGACTAGACTATAGACTAGACTATAGACTAGACTATAGACTAGACTATAGACTAGACTATAGACTAGACTATAGACTAGACTATAGACTAGACTATAGACTAGACTATAGACTAGACTATAGACTAGACTATAGACTAGACTATAGACTAGACTATAGACTATAGACTAGACTATAGACTAGACTATAGACTAGACTATAGACTAGACTATAGACTAGACTATAGACTAGACTATAGACTAGACTATAAACTAGACTATAGACTAGAATATAGACTAGACTATAGACTAGACTATAGACTAGACTATAGACTAGACTATAAACTAGACTATAGACTAGACTATAGACTAGACTATAGACTAGAATATAGACTAGACTATAGACTAGACTATAGTCTAGACTATAGACTAGACTATAGACTAGACTATAGACTAGACTATAGACTAGACTATAGACTAGACTATAGACTAGACTATAGACTAGACTATAGACTAGACTATAGACTAGACTATAGACTAGACTATAGACTAGACTATAGACTAGACTATAGACTAGACTATAGACTAGACTATAGACTAGACTATAGACTAGACTATAGACTAGACTATAGACTATAGACTAGACTAGACTATAGACTAGACTATAGACTAGACTATAGACTAGACTATAGACTAGACTATAGACTAGACTATAGACTAGACAATAGACTAGACTATAGACTAGACTATAGACTAGACTATAGACTAGACTATAGACTAGACTATAGACTAGACTATAGACTAGACTATAAACTAGACTATAGACTAGAATATAGACTAGACTATAGACTAGACTATAGACTAGACTATAGACTAGACTATAAACTAGACTATAGACTAGACTATAGACTAGACTATAGACTAGACTATAGACTAGACTATAGACTAGACTATAGACTAGACTATAGACTAGACTATAGACTAGACTATAGACTAGACTATAAACTAGACTATAGACTAGAATATAGACTAGACTATAGACTCTATAGACTAGACTATAGACTAGACTATAGACTAGACTATAGACTATAGACTAGACTATAGACTAGACTATAGACTAGACTATAGACTAGACTATAAACTAGACTATAGACTAGACTATAGACTAGACTATAGACTAGACTATAGACTAGACTATAGACTAGACTATAGACTAGACTATAGACTAGACTATAGACTAGACTATAGACTAGACTATGGACTAGACTATAGACTAGACTATAGACTAGACTATAGACTAGACTATAGACTAGACTATAGACTAGACTATAGACTAGACTATAGACTAGACTATAGACTAGACTATAGACTAGACTATAGACAAGACTATAGACTAGACTATAGACTAGACTATAGACAAGACTATAGACTAGACTATAGACTAGACTATAGACTAGACTATAGACTAGACTATAGACTAGACTATAGACTAGACTATAGACTAGACTATAGACTAGACTATAGACTAGACTATAGACTAGACTAGACTAGACTATAGACTAGACTATAGACTAGACTATAGACTAGACTATAGACTAGACTATAGACTAGACTATAGACTAGACTATAGACTAGACTATAGACTAGACTATAGACTAGACTATAGACTAGACTATAGACTAGACTATAGACTAGACTAGACTAGACTATAGACTAGACTATAGACTAGACTATAGACTAGACTATAGACTAGACTATAGACTAGACTATAGACTAGACTATAGACTAGACTATAGACTAGACTATAGACTGCACTAAACATATTCACATCTTTATTCAATTTTGACGGTTTTCCAGAACTTATAGAAATATTAGGTGTTATTATACATTAAACTTAGAATAAATCTTTAAGATAAAAATTCCAGTTTTTTATAATAAATGTTTTCCATCCTCGTATTCTTCAACAACTACTAAAAAATTTATTCAATTACTTAAAAATTCATTTCTAAGATTTGTGCTTAAATAATACAAGAAAACTAATTTAAATAAAAAAATAAAATGTTATAAAGTTCAATTTATAATGCAAAATTTTCTTTTCTTTTGATTTGTATTAAAGTTTTTCCAACTTTTGTACCAAACCATAAAATACACTGCAAAACTTTTTTATATTTGTTAGCCTGTCCGTCTCTCCATTCCCATTTCTTGTTGTTTGTTTTGGATTGTGGCCACAAACTGCAAATAAATAAATAAATATTTATTTATATATTTCACGTACAAAATAAAAATCTTTATTGATGTCGCTGTAGAATGCTGTTTCTTTTATATTGTTGTCTTAACAATTTCCACTTTCTTTTTTGAAAGAAAAAATCCCCAAATAACAAAAAAAGAGTGCAAAATGTAAGTCTTTTTTTTTGCTGTTTTATTTAACTTTTATTGTAATGCCACTGCCTCATGTAGTAGATGCTGCTGAAGAAACCAACAGCCTCAGCTGTTTTTTTGCAATTGCTGCTGTTGCTGCCAATGTTGTTTGCTGTTTTGTTCTATTATTATTTTTTTATTTTGTACAATTTTTTTATACTTTTTTTATATTGCAATTTAGTTCATGGACATTTACTTTGTAGTTGTTGTTGTACTTGTTTATTATTTTTCATTTGTATTTCTCTATTGTTTTTAATGACCTTTTTCCCTCTATTTTATATTTTTTTCTTAAACTTTTATTTAGCTTGTATTCTTTTTTTTTATAAATCTGCTTTGTTTTTATTTTGTAAACTTTCTACGTTTTTGTTTTTCTTGCAAACATTTTCATGGTTATAGGGATTAAGTTTGGCCACATGTTTGTAACACCTTGAAATCACATCCTAAGGGAGTGGATTTTTTTAGCTTTTTCTAAAAATGTTCTTAAAGGTTTGTGATTTTGGAAAAAAGCCTTGAAATATGTAACAGTATTTTATTGGCTAAACTCCCTAAAGTATGCTACTTTTATTCGTTCTTAAAACAAATGAGAAATAACGGTTATAGGTGTTTCAAAGCTTTGCAGTGTGGAGTCAGTTGTCAGAGCCACATGTTTGCTTATTTTAGTTGTGATTATCTTCATCAAGGCTAAAGTATAAATTAGATATAAAAACAAATAAATTACCCTTTGGAGAATTAAGTTGAAATTGCACTTTGAGCAACAAGGACTGACATAATTCCGCGATTAGATTAATCTATAGTCTAGTCTATAGTTTAGTCTATAGTCTAGTCTATAGTCTAGTCTATAGTCTAGTCTATAGTCTAGTCATAGTCTAGTCTATAGTCTAGTCTATAGTCTAGTCTATAGTCTAGTCTATAGTCTAGTCTATAGTCTAGTCTATAGTCTAGTCTATAGTCTAGTCTATAGTCTAGTCTATAGTCTAGTCTATAGTCTAGTCTATAGTCTAGTCTATAGTCTAGTCTATAGTCTAGTCTATAGTCTAGTCTATAGTCTAGTCTATAGTCTAGTCTAGTCTAGTCTATAGTCTAGTCTAGTCTAGTCTATAGTCTAATAGTCTAGTCTATAGTCTAGTCTATAGTCTAGTCTATAGTCTAGTCTATAGTCTAGTCTATAGTCTAGTATAGTCTAGTCTATAGTCTAGTCTATAGTCTAGTCTATAGTCTAGTCTATAGTCTAGTCTATAGTCTAGTCTATAGTCTAGTCTATAGTCTAGTCTATAGTCTAGTCTATAGTCTAGTCTATAGTCTAGTCTATAGTCTAGTCTATAGTCTAGTCTATAGTCTAGTCTATAGTCTAGTCTATAGTCTAGTCTATAGTCTAGTCTATAGTCTAGTCTATAGTCTAGTCTATAGTCTAGTCTATAGTCTAGTCTAGTCTATAGTCTAGTCTATAGTCTAGTCTATAGTCTAGTCTATAGTCTAGTCTATAGTCTAGTCTATAGTCTAGTCTATAGTCTAGTCTATAGTCTAGTCTATAGTCTAGTCTATAGTCTAGTCTATAGTCTAGTCTATAGTCTAGTCTATAGTCTAGTCTATAGTCTAGTCTATAGTCTAGTCTATAGTCTAGTCTATAGTCTAGTCTATAGTCTAGTCTATAGTCTAGTCTATAGTCTAGTCTATAGTCTAGTCTATAGTCTAGTCTATAGTCTAGTCTATAGTCTAGTCTATAGTCTAGTCTATAGTCTAGTCTATAGTCTAGTCTATAGTCTAGTCTATAGTCTAGTCTATAGTCTAGTCTATAGTCTAGTCTATAGTCTAGTCTATAGTCTAGTCTATAGTCTAGTCTATAGTCTAGTCTATAGTCTAGTCTATAGTCTAGTCTATAGTCTAGTCTATAGTCTAGTCTATAGTCTAGTCTATAGTCTAGTCTATAGTCTAGTCTATAGTCTAGTCTATAGTCTAGTCTATAGTCTAGTCTATAGTCTAGTCTATAGTCTAGTCTAGTCTAGATAGTCTAGTCTATAGTATAGTCTAGTCTATAGTCTAGTCTATAGTCTAGTCTATAGTCTAGTCTATAGTCTAGTCTATAGAGTCTATAGTCTAGTCTATAGTCTAGTCTATTCTAGTCTATAGTCTAGTCTATAGTCTAGTCTATAGTCTAGTCTATAGTCTAGTCTATAGTCTAGTCTATAGTCTAGTCTATAGTCTAGTCTATAGTCTAGTCTATAGTCTAGTCTATAGTCTAGTCTATAGTCTAGTCTATAGTCTAGTCTATAGTCTAGTCTATAGTCTAGTCTATAGTCTAGTCTATAGTCTAGTCTATAGTCTAGTCTAGTCTAGTCTATAGTCTAGTCTATAGTCTAGTCTATAGTCTAGTCTATAGTCTAGTCTATAGTCTAGTCTATAGTCTAGTCTATAGTCTAGTCTATAGTATACTCTATAATCTAGTCTATAGTTTAGTCTGTAGTCTAGTTAGTCTATAGTCTATAGTCTATAGTCTATAGTCTAGTCTAGTCTAGTCTAGTCTAGTCTAGTCTAGTCTATAGTCTAGTCTATAGTCTAGTCTATAGTCTAGTCTATAGTCTAGTCTATAGTCTAGTCTATAGTCTAGTCTATAGTCTAGTCTATAGTCTAGTCTATAGTCTAGTCTATAGTCTAGTCTATAGTCTAGTCTATAGTCTAGTCTATAGTCTAGTCTATAGTCTAGTCTATAGTCTAGTCTATAGTCTAGTCTATAGTCTAGTCTATAGTCTAGTCTATAGTCTAGTCTATAGTCTAGTCTATAGCCTAGTCTATAGCCTAGTCTATAGCCTAGTCTATAGCCTAGTCTATAGTCTAGTCTATAGTCTTGTCTATAGTCTAGTCTAGTCTATAGTGTAGTCTAGTCTATAGTGTAGTCTAGTCTATAGTGTAGTCTATAGTCTAGTCTATACTATAGTGTAGTCTATAGTCTGGTCTAGTCTAGTCTATAGTGTAGTCTAGTCTATAGTGTAGTCTATAGTGTAGTCTATAGTGTAGTCTATAGTCTAGTCTATAGTCTAGTCTATAGTCTAGTCTATAGTCTAGTCTATAGTCTAGTCTATAGTCTAGTCTATAGTCTAGTCTATAGTCTAGTCTATAGTCTAGTCTATAGTCTAGTCTATAGTCTAGTCTATAGTCTAGTCTATAGTCTAGTCTATAGTCTAGTCTATAGTCTAGTCTATAGTCTAGTCTATAGTCTAGTCTATAGTCTAGTCTATAGTCTAGTCTATAGTCTAGTCTATAGTCTAGTCTATAGTCTAGTCTATAGTCTAGTCTATAGTCTAGTCTATAGTCTAGTCTATAGTCTAGTCTATAGTCTAGTCTATAGTCTAGTCTATAGTCTAGTCTATAGTCTAGTCTATAGTCTAGTCTATAGTCTAGTCTATAGTCTAGTCTATAGTCTAGTCTATAGTCTAGTCTATAGTCTAGTCTATAGTCTAGTCTATAGTCTAGTCTATAGTCTAGTCTATAGTAGTCTATAGTCTAGTCTATAGTCTAGTCTATAGTCTAGTCTATAGTCTAGTCTATAGTCTAGTCTATAGTCTAGTCTATAGTCTAGTCTACAGTCTAGTCTATAGTCTAGTCTATAGTCTAGTCTATAGTCTAGTCTATAGTCTAGTCTATAGTCTAGTCTATAGTCTAGTCTATGGTCTAGTCTATAGTCTAGTCTATAGTCTAGTCTATAGTCTAGTCTATAGTCTAGTCTAGTCTAGTAGTCTATAGTCTAGTCTATAGTCTAGTCTATAGTCTAGTCTATAGTCTAGTCTAGTCTATAGTCTAGTCTATAGTCTAGATAGTCTAGTCTATAGTCTAGTCTATAGTCTAGTCTATAGTCTAGTCTATAGTCTAGTCTATAGTCTAGTCTATAGTCTAGTCTATAGTCTAGTCTATAGTCTAGTCTATAGTCTAGTCTATAGTCTAGTCTATAGTCTAGTCTATAGTCTAGTCTATAGTCTAGTCTATAGTCTAGTCTATAGTCTAGTCTATAGTCTAGTCTATAGTCTAGTCTATAGTCTAGTCTATAGTCTAGTCTATAGTCTAGTCTATAGTCTAGTCTAAGTCTAGTCTATAGTCTAGTCTATAGTCTAATCTATAGTATAGTCTATAGTCTATAGTCTAGTCTATAGTCTAGTCTATAGTCTAGTCAATAGTCTAGTCTATAGTTCAATCTATGGTCTAGTCTATAGTCTAGTCTATAGTCTAGTCTATAGTCTAGTCTATAGTCTAGTCTATAGTCTAGTCTATAGTCTAGTCTATAGTCTAGTCTACAGTCTAGTCTATAGTCTAGTCTATAGTCTAGTCTATAGTCTAGTCTATAGTCTAGTCTATAGTCTAGTCTATAGTCTAGTCTATAGTCTAGTCTATAGTCTAGTCTATAGTCTAGTCTATAGTCTAGTCTATAGTCTAGTCTATAGTCTAGTCTATAGTATAGTCTATAGTCTTGTCTATTATCTAGTCTATAGTCTAGTCTATTATCTAGTCTATAGTCTAGTCTATAGTGCCTAGAAGTCCATATATCTTTACGAATTAAGTGCTTAATTTTACTGTAAAATTTTTACTTTGTTCTTTTGTTTTAAAGTTCTTATTCAAACATTCATTGTTAAATATATTATGTAGATAAATTTTTATGTCTTGTTCTTCAATAGTAGTTGTTGTCTATCCTTTGATATCAATGATTAGAAGAAGTTGGAAAGGAAGAAACTAAGTAGGTTACGGTTTGTAAATAAAGGACTACAAATGTAAAAAACGAACACCTTTATCTATTATGCTCTCGTCCTTTTATCATAAATATTGTTTAAACATTTTTCGTTTATTGCCAAAACAACGACAATAAAGTTTTTGATTAAACATTTTTTCCTCCACAACTTTCTTTTAAGGACTCTTTCTTCTTTGTTATAAATGTGACCTTTAGCAGTTGGACGGATAGATAGAATTTCATTATTGTTTGTTTACTAATGGAAATTTGTTTGCGTTTGCCATAAAATTAATCTGTTTGTGCATCATCATCATTCATTTGAGATTAGAATAAAGGGAATACAAAATTATATTTAAAATTTGATTAATTGTCAAGTTACACCTTTACCAGCTCAAAGACAAATTTACGCTGGGGATGAAGATTTTTTAGTGATAGCATTTAATCTTGCTAATGGTCCTGACAACATTTTGTTTCTTAAATATTTTATAATTTGCCATATTTTTAATATTTCACCTTTTAGAAAATGTTAAACATAATATTTAAATTTCCTGCTTCTTTCTTTATCATTTTAAATATTTAATAGATGTAAATTATTTTCTCTATTTTCCCTTTTAGTTAAAAAAACTATGCAATTTTTTTACAGTTTTTACTTACCAACTGTAAGTGTTAAATGTTGACTTTATTTCCTTTAATTGGAGGTCAGTCTAACTTCCTGTTTGGATTTTCCAAACAAACATGCAAAAGAGAAAGAAAATGTTAAATAAAATAAACTAAAAAATTAACAACTATAATTTTGAAACTTTAATGTTAGATGTTACAACGAACACTCACTCCTCTTGTTACTTTGTTTGCTGTTATTTTTTATTCAAACTTTAGTCTTCTGTTGGTCTTGTATACTTGCAATGGAATGTCATTTTACTGCCATCGTTGTCATTATGAAGAACATGATGATCGCCATTAAATTGTGTGAAGCGTCTCTAAAATGTCCACCACTTTGCATATAGTTTTATGTTTGAAATATTGTACAAATTTTTAGGGATGATTGAAGACGAATTTGAATAACCTACTGAACTAAAATAGAACTGAACTAGAACTGAACTACACCATTTCAAGTTTAATTTGAGAAAATCCAAAGTTATATTGTGAAACACCAAAATGACTTTTAGAAATCCAATTTAATATTGAGACATACCAAATTAAATTTAGGAATCAAAATTGATATGAAGAAAAAACAAATTGAAATTTGAATTTTCAACTTAATATTGAGAAAAAACCAATTGATATTGAGAAGTCGAAATTAATATTGAGATAATACGAATTGAAATTGACAAAATACAAAATGATATTAAGAAAACTTAATTTTGTATCGAAATTTATATTATTTTAAATACATATCCTATTTAAATATTTTATAAGAAAAATATTTTCATACAAATTTTAAATTTCTCATTTTCATTTATTAATTTCTCAATTTCATTTGAAATTTCTTAATATAATGTTGGGATTCTGAATTTCAATTTGTTTTTTCTCGATATGAATTTGCATTTCTTAATTTAATTTTATTATTTCTCAATATTAGTTTGGATTTCTCAATTTCAAATGGGGTTTTCTCAATATTAATTTAAATTTCTGAACTTTAATTTGAATTTCTAATTTTAAATTGAAATTCTCAATATGAGTTTGTATTTTCTCAATTTAAACTTGAAATGGTGTAGAACTGAACTAGAACTGAACTAGAACTGAACTACGAACTGAACTAGAACTGAACTAGAACTGAACTAGAACTGAACTAGAACTAGAACTGACTAGAACTGAACTAGAACTGAACTAGAACTGAACTAGAACTGAACTAGAACTGAACTAGAACTGAACTAGAACTGAACTAGAACTGAACTAGAACTGAACTAGAACTGAACTAGAACTGAACTAGAACTGAACTAGAACTGAACTAGAAACTGAACTAGAACTGAACTTAGAACTGAACTAGAACTGAACTAGAACTGAACAGAACTGAACTAGAACTGAACTAGAACTGACTAGAACTGAACTAGAACTGAACTAGAACTGAACTAGAACTAACTAGAACTGGAACTAGAACTGAAACTAGAATTGAACTAGAACTGAACTAGAACTGAACTAGACTACTAGAAACTAATAGACTGAACTAGAACTGAACTAGAACTGAACTAGATAACTAGAACTAGAACTGAACTAGAACTGAACGAGAACTGAACTAGAACTGAACTAGAACTGAACTAGAACTGAACTAGAACTGAACTAGAACTGAACTAGAACTGAACTAGAACTGAACTAGAACTGAACTAGAACTGAACTAGAACTGAACTAGAACTGAACTAAACTGAACTAGAACTGAACTAGAACTGAACTAGAACTGAACTAGAACTGACTAACTGAACTAGAACTGAACTAGAACTGAACTAGAACTGAACTAGAACTGAACTAGAACTGAACTAGAACTGAACTAGAACTGAACTAGAACTGAACTAGAACTGAACTAGAACTGAACTAGAACTGAACTAGAACTGAACTAGAACTGAACTAGAACTGAACTGAACTGAACTACATACATATATCCCTTTACTTTACTTGGTGTATCAAGCCACTTTTACCTTTTCTCTGCTGTAGAGTGTCCAAAATAATTTCAAAAAATAACAACAATTTTGTTCGTTTAGACTACGGAAGCGTTGCCACAATTTGCCACGTGAAAATATTTTGTGTAAACAATGCGCAAAAATATTTTCCTTCCCCTACTCCACTTCTGTCCCTTTCTCTCTGCTGCCATTGACTTTTCTCTTTATTTTATTTTAATGTTAATTTTAAAGCATACATAACATTTGTATTTTAAACAAAAATGTTTTTTTTTTTCTTACCACATTTGTTTTATCTGATATTTTGTTGTACACGAATATTTATTTAAAATACTCATACTGATTGCGATTAAATCTTTAAATAATTGAAGAAATTTACATTTTTATATAATTTTTCCTTTTTAACGGGGCAACAGAAAAAAAAGGGATAATAAAAATAAAAATGTTAAATAATTGTTGTATAAATATTAATTTAAATATGAGGGGAAAAAGGAAAAGGTTATTGTAAAAAGAAAATTGTGGGAAATGTGGAAAGCTGACACTAACTACTATAATCACAATTTTGATTAGAAATAGCAAATTTTTTTTGAAATTTGATTAGAAATAACAAATATTTGGATATTTGACTAGAAATAGCAAATTTTTAGAAATTTGACTACGAATAGCAAATTTTTGGAAATTTAACTAGAAATAGCAAATTTTTAAAAATTTGACTAGAAATAGCAAATTTTTGGAAATTGACT
The DNA here is from genome assembly GCF_015586225.1 of Lucilia sericata. NCBI lineage: Eukaryota > Metazoa > Arthropoda > Insecta > Diptera > Calliphoridae > Lucilia > Lucilia sericata. Next base: position 21,037 of record NW_023995837.1, read on the forward strand.
AGAAATAGCAACATTTTTGGAAATTTGACTAGAAATAGCAAATTTTTGGAAATTTGACTAGAAATAGCAAAATTTTGGAAAATTTACTAAAATAGCAAAATTTTGGAAAATTTACTAAAAATAGCAAAATTTTGGAAAATTTACTAAAAATAGCTAAAGTTTGGAAAATTAACTAAAAATAGCAAATTTTTCAAAACTTTTGGAAAACTTACTAAAAATAGCAAATTTTTGCAGAATCTACTAAAAATAGCTAAATTTTGGAAAATTTACTAAAAATAGCAAATTTTTGGAAAATTCACTAAAAATAGCAAAATTTTGGAAAATTCACTAAAAATAGCAAATTTTTGGAAAATTCACTAAAAATAGCACATTTTTTGAAAATTTACTAAAAATTTACTAATTTTTCAAACAAATGTTTGAAAAATTTATAAATTTTGTAGAATTTACAAAAAATTGCTATTATCTTTAGATAGTAAATTATGAGATATTTATCTAAAAACGTTAATTTGTTAATTTAGCCTCTTTTGCACCTCACTGTTTTAAATGTATTTAAATGACAATCGTTTAGTAGCTTAGCTTAGTCTTTATGATCTACACATAACATTTATTATTTAACGGTTTGTAAAATAGTGAAAAATTTTCTTTTAACTTTTAATAAAAAAAAGTTTAAACACTTAAATTTAATAGTGCTTAAAACTAGTTAAAAGTTTTCAATTCATACACTTTAAATCATAAAAGAAATTTAAATTGAAAATATATGACTTTTTTTGAAAAAGCAGCAAAAACATTTCAAAACATAGTGAGTGGTAGTGATTTATGTATTTTCCATATATTATAAATATGTATTTTTTAAACAATTTTAAACATTTTGCTATTTTATTTTTAGTTTAAACTAAAAGCTAAAAATACTTAAAATATTTTCATCCTACCCTACCTCTACCTCCTTCACCCCTTAATCACTAAACTCGTTCTCTTTCTGTCTCTGTATGGCTTAGCGCTTTTTGCCATTTTGTTGTTCCACTTTAGAAAGTTGTTGAAAAGTTTACATGTTGTATTTGGTTGTTTTGTTTTTGGTTAAAAAGTGCACACACATTTCTTTTTTTTACACCATTTTTTTTTGCAAATGGATTAATACTACATGCAAAAACCTTTAACAACTTATTTGTGTTGCTGTTGTGAATTTTTTTGTTGTGCCACACTTCTGGCTTATTTTCGTACACCTGTCTGTGTTCAGTGTTTGCCACCTTTATACCAAATCTGACTTATAATGCTGTTGCTATCAACTCATTTCGAAAAAAAACTTTTTTTTTTAAATAAAAATTTTGTTAAAAATACTAAAATATTTTTCAAACCTTGTAGGAAATACAAAGCTAAAGAACAGAATTAAATATCGTTAAGTATATTCTACATAATCTACCGAACACTTGAAGCTGTTTAACAAAATTATTTAACAATTTCTCTAATTGATTTTTATACTAACTCCAGTTGTTCCTATTGACCTCTTTCGCCATACCATATCTATTAGTGGAAGCGTAAAAATTACATTCTGGTGCAACATTTAGTAACAATCAGGGTTTTGGTTTTGTTGGCTTTTTCAGTTAAAAATATATATTTCTTTTTTTTTCTTTTACGTTCATTTAATGTGCAATATCGAAAAACAGGAAGATACATATAGTCAAAGCATTCATAGGTACAAACGTTTCTTTTATATTGTATTCTTTTACTGCATGTTTCACCGCAATTAAGCGGATGAGACTCAAATTACCAATAATTTGTCTATTTATACACGGTGCTCAGAGTTCACAATACGTGAACTCGATTTAAATTAATTTGAAACTTACAAGATTTTTAATAAAAGAATTAAATCATTTGATGAATGAAGAGGGGAAGTTAAAGCTGAAATTTCAGTTCTAGTTCAGTTCTAGTTCAGTTCTAGTTCAGTTCTAGTTCAGTTCTAGTTCAGTTCTAGTTCAGTTCTAGTTCAGTTCTAGTTCAGTTCTAGTTCAGTTCTAGTTCAGTTCTAGTTCAGTTCTAGTTCAGTTCTAGTTCAGTTCTAGTTCAGTTCTAGTTCAGTTCTAGTTCAGTTGTAGTTCAGTTCTAGTTCAGTTCTAGTTCAATTCTAGTTCAGTTCTAGTTCAGTTCTAGTTCAGTTCTAGTTCAGTTCTAGTTCAGTTCTAGTTCAGTTCTAGTTCAGTTCTGGTTCAGTTCTAGTTCTGTTCTAGTTCTGTTCTAGTTCTGTTCTAGTTCAGTTCTAGTTCAGTTCTAGTTCAGTTCTAGTTCAGTTCTAGTTCAGTTCTAGTTCAGTTCTAGTTCAGTTCTAGTTCAGTTCTAGTTCAGTTCTAGTTCAGTTCTAGTTCAGTTCTAGTTCAGTTCTAGTTCAGTTCTAGTTCAGTTCTAGTTCAGTTCTAGTTCAGTTCTAGTTCAGTTCTAGTTCAGTTCTAGTTCAGTTCTAGTTCAGTTCTAGTTCAGTTCTAGTTCAGTTCCTATTCAGTTCTATTCAGTTCTAGTTCAGTTCAGTTCAGTTCTAGTTTTCAGTTCTAGTTCATTTCTAGTTCATTCTAGTTTCAGTTCTAGTTCAGTTCTAGTTCAGTTTCTAGTTCAGTTCTAGTTCAGTTCTAGTTCAGTTCTAGTTCAGTTCTAGTTTCAGTTCTAGTTCAGTTGTTCTAGTTCAGTTCTAGTTCATCTAGTTCGTTCTATTTCAGTTTCAGTTCAGTTCTAGTTCAGTAGTTCAGTTCTAGTTCAGTTCTAGTTCATTTCTAGCTCAGGTTCTTAGTTCAGTTCTAGTTCAGTTCTAGTTCAGTTCTAGTTCAGTTCTAGTTCAGTTCTAGTTCAGTTCTAGTTCAGTTCTAGCTTCAGTTCTAGTTCAGTTCAGTTCAGTTCTAGTCAGTTCTAGTTTCAGTTCTAGTTCAGTTCTAGTTCAAGTTCTAGTTCATGTTCTAGTTCAGTTCTAGTTCAGTTCTAGTTCAGTTCTAGTCAGTTCTAGTTCAGTTCTAGTTCAGTTTCTAGTTCAGTTCTAGTTCAGTTTCTAGTTCAGTTCTAGTTCAGTTCTAGTTCAGTTCTAGTTCAGTTCAGTTCTAGTTCAGTTCTAGTTCAGTTCTAGTTCAGTTCTAGTTCAGTTCTAGTTCAGTTCTAGTTCAGTTCTAGTTCAGTTCTAGTTCAGTTCTAGTTCAGTTCTAGTTCAGTTCTAGTTCAGTTCTAGTTCAGTTCTAGTTCAGTTCTAGTTCAGTTCTTTCAGTTCTAGTTCTTCTAGTTCAGTTCTAGTTCTGTTCTAGTTCAGTTCTAGTTCAGTTCTAGTTCAGTTCTAGTTCAGTTCTAGTTCAGTTCTAGTTCAGTTCTAGTTCAGTTCTAGTTCAGTTCTAGTTCAGTTCTAGTTCAGTTCTAGTTCAGTTCTAGTTCAGTTCTAGTTCAGTTCTAGTTCAGTTCTAGTTCAGTTCTAGTTCAGTTCTAGTTCAGTTCTAGTTCAGTTCTAGTTCAGTTCTAGTTCAGTTCTAGTTCAGTTCCAGTTCAGTTCTAGTTCAGTTCTAGTTCAGTTCTAGTTCAGTTCTAGTTCAGTTCTAGTTCAGTTCTAGTCAGTGTCTAGTTCAGTTCTAGTTCAGTTCTAGTTCAGTTCTAGTTCAGTTCTAGTTCAGTTCTAGTCAGTTCTAGTTCAGTTCTAGTTGCAGTTCTAGTTCAGTTCTAGTTCAGTTCTAGTTCAGTTCTAGTCAGTTTCTAGGTCAGTTCTAGTTCAGTTCTAGTTCAGTTCTAGTTCAGTTCTAGTTCAGTTCTAGTTCAGTTCAGTTCAGTCTAGTTCAGTCTAGTTCAGTTCTAGTTCAGTTCTAGTTCAGTTCAGTCAGTTCTAGTTCTAGTTCAGTTCTTAGTTCAGTTCTAGTTCAGTTCTCGTTCAGTTCTAGTTCAGTTCTAGGTTCTTAGTTTCAGTTCTAGTTCAGTTCTAGTTCAGTTTCTAGTTCAGTTCTAGTTCAGTTCTAGTTCAGTTTCTAGTTCATTCTAGTTTCGTTCTAGTTCAGTTCTAGTTCAGTTCTAGCTTCAGTTCTAGTTCAGTTCTTAGTTCAGTTTCTAGTTCAGTTCTAGTTCAGTTCTAGTTCAGTTCGAGTTCAGTTCTAGTTCAGTTCTAGTAGTAGTTTCAGTTCTAGTTCAGTTCTAGTCAGTTCTAGTTCAGTTCTAGTTCAGTCTAGTTCAGTTCTAGTTCAGTTCTAGTTCAGTTCTAGTTTCAGTTCTAGTTCAGTTCTAGTTCAGTTCTAGTTCAGTTCTAGTTCAGTTCTAGTTCCAGTTCTAGTTCAGTTCTAGTTCAGTTCAGTCAGTTCTAGTTCAGTTCTAGTTCAGTTCTAGTTCAGTTCTAGTTCAGTTCTAGTTCAGTGCTAGTTCAGTTTTAGTTCATTTTCGTAGTTCAGTTCTAGTTCAGTTCTAGTTCAGTTCTAGTTCAGTTCTAGTTCAGTTCTAGTTCAGTTCTAGTTCAGTTCTAGTTCAGTTCTAGTTCAGTTCTAGTTCAGTTCTAGTTCAGTTCTAGTTCAGTTCTAGTTCAGTTCTAGTTCAGTTCTAGTTCAGTTCTAGTTCAGTTCTAGTTCAGTTCTAGTTCAGTTCTAGTTCAGTTCTAGTTCAGTTCTAGTTCTAGTTTTAGTTCATTTAACAGAGATTAATTTACATGATCTCTCCATCGACAATTTTTTTGTGATATTTTAATACAACTCTATGAACGTATTCCTTTACAGTTCTATTCTATTTACCCACATATTTGTAGATGGCAGTTTGTTAACGTTTAATTTACGGCAAGTGGAAACCATTTTTATAAAGTTGCTAACAAATCAACATCATTGTCGTCATTACCATTCCAGCGCCAGTAAAAGTAACATAATCCTACTCATCAAAACTGCAGTTCATTTTACAGTTGAAAGTTTAAAATTCAAATGTTACTACTATATAGGTTTTACGAACACAAATATGTCGGTGAAATTGTCTGACTTACTGTCTGTCTTTCTAACTCTGCAACTGTCAGTGGCAATATGTCTATTACTGTTCTTTTTTTCCAAATGTATGTTAATTTAAAACCATTTCAAACTAATGTGAATGAATGAAGAATAAACTGGTAGACAGACAAACACATGTACTCCTAAATACCTATAACATAATACATACATATGTACATATTTATGTGTGTATAAGTATATATTTTGTATATTTTTGGTGATTAAATTTGTGGGTGGGAAAATGGCAGCAAAAACTAATTTTTTTTCTCTCTCTCATTAAAGAACATATTTTTTCTACGGTACTGATGTATTGCAGTTTAGCTGTTAGTAAGTAGTTTGTGGATTTTTTTTGTATATGCTGATGTTGAACCATATTCAATTTACTGTTGCAATTGCACTTTTAGTTTTGAAAATCAAATTTGCCAGCACACTTTTGATTTTCCACTGAAATGCATTTTGCACGGCTGAAATAATTTTTGCTTCACATACTACACTCTCCCTTGGCTTCTCTGTTAGTACGGTATTTCGATTCGAAATTAGTACTTGTACTTTTCAATTATGATTTTTTAGTTTGGCCTTTCTATACGCTGCCACGATTTTTAGTGTTTTTGTAGTGGGTTAAAGTTTAGTTCATACTTAATTAGAGGTACTTTTCAATTTTTGCTTTTTCATTTTTATGTATTTTTTTCGGTTAATTGAAATTGTTTAAAGGTTAAATTGTAAGCATTATGGTTAAGCATCAATGATTATTTGATGTTGTAATTAGAATTTTTATTTCAAAATTGTTGGTTACTAATTTTTATATTGTGTTGTTCTCATTACAGGGTGGTGAAGTAATACAGGAGAGTATTACCTCAAATGTTAGTGAAGACTTAATAACATTGGAATTTCAAAAAACGGATGGTACTCTAATAACGCAAATCATAGATTTTCGAAATGTAAGTATTTGATTACCTACTAGGGTGATCGATTATTCGACATTTTCCAAAAACCGGTTTTCGAATAGTTCGAATAGTTGACATTTCAAAAAAACCGGTTGATATTTTTCAAATTCAGAAAAAACCGGTTAACCGGTTTTTCATAATAAATAAAAAAATATATGTTAATTTGAAGAAATTAATGTTTATGATTAAGTTTGATGAATAAAACATGGCCCGAAATGATTTTTAACAGTTTAACAGATTATAACTTTAGATCTAGTCGTCTGATTTACATTATTTCTTTAATATAAAAAAAAAATTAGGAAAAAAGTGGACACTTCTGTTAAACATAAGGTACTATGTAATCCTAGCTTATTCTAAAGCCCTTTTAGGAAATTTTCATAGGCATTCCAACACTTCCATAATATTTCAGCGGTAAATTAATTATTGTAATTGGAATATAATCTTAAGATTAATAAAATTTTATTAAACAGCTATCAATTTTTCAAATAAAATTTTTTAATTAATTAGGAAAATCAAAAAAGTTTAACCAATGGTGCTTTAGAACAGCGGTTCCCACCGTTTTTTACTTCGCGGACCCCTTGAGGAATTTATTTAATTTCACGGACCCCCATATATATTTTGATATCTTATTGTTATAAATAATTGTTCATCCGAAAATTGTCTTAGTCCTGGTCCATAAACCCTATAAAATATTCCCGTACATTGAGAATATTTAGTATTTCGGAGATGTTTTCAATTGCATGGTTTTAATTATAGAATGACTCCTAACATGATGTTTAATTTTGAGAGAGCTTTCATGTTCATTTCTCGTCAAGGTAGCGAAAAGGTTACTTTATCAAGTATTGTCGACATGTGCTTAAAGAGTCATGTTTCTAAATTTTTTTTGCGATTGCATAGGAGTGAGCTGAGTATGTACGCTAAGTTTTCGGGAAAATATGTGAAAGTTAGACTTCTTCGATGTTGTTGCGGAATGCGTTACCACATAAAATATGACCTGAACTCTTTGCGAATGTACTGTGAATTTGGATCTTAAATTTGAATTTTAAAATACCTACGAATTATTTTACTGCGTGGTTTTGACTATTTACGCAAAACGCTATGAATTTTCTGATGTTGATTTAATAATATTGGACAACAAAATGAAGTTAAAATCTGTGTATCACGTCGGAATGGAATATTTATATTTAAAATTAACTAGATTAACACTTTTGCTTACAATTTAAAAAAAATATTATGAAATGTGACCTAACTTCATATTCCGGGATACCAGTATCAGTATTTAATTCTAAGGCAAATCATTATCCGTCTGATATAAAAACATTTATTTCGATACATATACATTTATAAAAATTACAAATCACGTAATATGTACTTTACTTTATAAAAGTGAAACGATAAATTTGTAGGGCCTAGCTTCATCCTGATAAACGACCGAAACAATAAAATTCAAAAAGTCGCCAACAAATCTGGGATTATTGAATAAAAATTGTGTATTTTAGTATTTATGAAAAATTTGGAGATATTTTTAATATTTTCTAACATATAGAGAATATTTTTTATTCATTAATTTTTTCCTCGTCTTCGCGGACCCCCTAGGATTTTGCTACGGACCACTAGGGGTCCGCGGACCCCCTTTTGGGAACCGTTGCTTTAGAAAAATATATCCTAGTTCCTGGACTCGAATATTTTTAAACGGGCTGTATTATTTACTTCAAAATTTCATTTGAATAATCTTTGAATACAAAGCAAATAAAAGTATTCGAAACCGGTTTTTAAAAAGTGAAAAAACCGGGTTATTCGATATTCGAAAAATCAACATTTAGAAAAAACCGACACTGGTAAAGCAGAAAAAACCGGTTTTAAAACCGGTTGAAAATCGAGTCGATCACCCTATTACCTACCTAACTAACTAACTAACAAACTAACTAACTAACTAACTACTAACTACTAACTAACTAACTAACTAACTAACTAACTACTAACTACTAACTACTACCTAACTAACAACTAACTAACTAACTAACTAACTAACTAACTAACTAACTAACTAACTAACTAACTACTACTAACTAACTACTAACTAACTAACTAACTAACTAACTACTACTAACTAACTAACTACTAACTAACTAACTAACGAACTACTAACTAACTAACTAACTAACTAACTAACTAACTAACTACTAACTAACTAACTAACTAACTACTAACTAACTAACTAACTAACTACTACTAACTAACTAACTAACTAACTAACTAACTAACTAACTAACTACACTAACTAACTAACTAACTAACTAACTAACTAACTAACTAACTACTAACTAACTAACTAACTAACTAACTACTAACTAACTAACTAACTAACTAACTAACTACTAACTAACTACTACTAACTACTAACTAACTAACTAACTAACTAACTAACTAACTACTAACTAACTAACAAACTAACTAACTACTAACTAACTAACTACTAACTAACTAACTACTAACTAACTACTGACTACTAAACTAACTAACTAACTACTAACTACTAACTAACTAACTAACTAACTAACTACTAACTAACTAACTACCTAACTAACTAACTAACTAACTAACTAACTAACTACTAACTAATTAACTAACTAACTAACTAACTACTAACTAACTAACTAACTAACTAACTAACTAACTAACTAACTAACTAACTAACTAACTAACTAACTAACTAACTACTAACTACTAACTACTAACTAACTAACTAACTAACTAACTACTAACTAACTAACTAACTAACTAACTAACTAACTAAACTAACTAACTAACTAACTAACTAACTAACTAACTAACTAACTAACTAACTAACTAACTAACTAACTAACTAACTAACTAACTAACTAACTAACTAACTAACTAACTACTAACTAACTAACTAACTAACTAACTAACTAACTAACTAACTAACTAACTAACTAACTAACTAATTCCTTCAACGTATGTTCTGCCATTCCAGGAAGTATGCATACTTAAGGCTTTGGTTTTGGGCGAAGAAGAACGTGGTCAAAATCTCTATCAGGTCATGTGTTTTGTAACGAAATTCCAAAAAGGTGATTTCATATCATCCGATGCCATGGCCAAACTACGACAAAAGAATCCCAGTACAATACGAACGCCCGAAGAAGATAAGGGTAAGGAAACTTTTACAATGACCTCATGGGTGCATCTCAATCGTTCCCAACCCATAACAAGACATCTGATAAGTGTGTGTGGTGAAGCGGTAGATGCCACATATATAAGAGATGTCGATTTGAAGGCATGGTCAGAGTTGCCAGGTGAGTAATAACTTATTTTTTTTTTTTTTTTGTTACAAACGTAGATTTTACAGAATACTTAAATCTTCTGGAATTCAAATATTTAACTAATGTTGATTTTTATTTCCTTTTTTTTTACTTTTCTTCCCCTTCCCAGGCTCCTCTATCTCTAGTCTCGAAGCAGCCACCGAAAAATTTCCTGATACCTTATCGTCACGTTGCAACGAAGTCAGTAGCCTATGGGCACCTTGCATTTGTACCTTAGAAACCTGTATCGGTTGGTATCCCTGTGGCCTCAAATACTGTAAAGGTAAGACGGCTGGTGATTCATCGGCTGCTGCTGCAGCACAAACAAACTATCGTTGTGGCATTAAGACTTGTCGTAAATGTTCACAATTCTCATATTATGTACGACAAAAACAGCAATGTTTATGGGATGAATGACGAGAACTGCAACAAATGACCCCATTACAAATAACAATAATAAGAACAATTCGAATAATTACAACAACTATGACTACAATTCATACAATTCATACTCTAAATTCTAATTATACACCAATTAATATTATTATAATGATTATTATCTTATGCTCATTGTACAAAATTCAAAAGACAATAAAAATGATGACGATGATGATGATGATGATGTTATTGACGTTGCTGATGTGGGATTTTCACAGTAATCTCCTACACTTAAGTAGTATACCAATTCCAACGAAAATACTTAATGTTAAGATTAATCGACATTGTATTCATATCCCCATAACATTGCTGTTGCTAACCATGTCGAGGAAATAACATTTACATGACAGAGCAAAAGTAATTGGAAACCAACAACACCACCACCACCACCACCATCCTCTACTGGCTTCATTTCTTTGTTAAAAAAAAATTATATTTTTTCTAAAAAGAAATATGAAAATGGTTAAGGTGAAATCTATGAAACAAAAATCAACGATGTGTTTTTGAAAACCCATTGAAAATGGTAATTTTCTAAAGTGCTTAAACAACAAAACTTGAATAATCTACATATATCTCTGTGTGTGTGTGTGAAACTGTATGTAAATAATGTAAATTGTTTTTATGTAAGTATATATTACATAATTATATTTTTTTATATAAACATACTATATATTGAAACTTGAACATATTTCTTTTCTTTTTTTCATTTTCATACTCTCTTATTACTTTTTTACAAAATATGCTATAATTTTTTAACAATTTAACAAACAAGACATGCAAGATAATTATTTATTGATTTAGTTCTTTTGTGTTTTTGATTTCTTGGAAAATTAAAATTATTATTATTAAATGTTTCTAAAAAGGTTTCATATTGTTATAAAAGAATATTAAACTGTTTAATTAAGATTTAAAGGAATGTTACCTTATTATTTTCTCCATTTTGTTATTTACCTAGATCTTTGTTACGCAGTAATTTCTTATTTTTTCAGTTGTATAATTATTTAATGTTTTAAAATATATTTAGTACACTGTTTGAATTATACCAGTTGAGGCAGCAGCTAAGGTTCGAAGGACCAATATATGGTGTTATCGCAATTATATCGCTTTTCTCCTTCAACTATTAGTTCACATATTTGGTTTTCTTTAATAATATAAACTAATTCTTAAACCTGAAATAAATTTGCCTGAATTTACGGTTCGAAGGACCAATGTTTGACATTATTAAAATTATAATATTTTGCATATTCTTTAGTGTGATTAAACCTTCTCGAATGTTAAGATTTCTTGCAACTATTACTTATTATTTATCCTTCTTTCTGTGGTTCGAAGGACCAATATTTGACGTTATTTTAATTACAATATTTTGCCAATATTATTGAATTTGCTTTCTACTAGGGTTCTATAAATCGACCTTCGAATAATCGAACAATCGAAAAATCGAAGTCGACTATTTTGTTCCAAAAAAGTCGATAACTCGACTATCGTCTGTGAAAAAGTCGAAAAGTTGACTTTGTTAATAAAAGTCGAGAAAAAGTCGAAAAGTCTGAAAGTCAGAAAGTCGAAAAGTCGAAAATTGTCGATAAGCCGAAAAGTCGAATAAATTCGAAAAAAGTCGAAGAAAGTCGAAAAAAGTCGAAAAGTCGTAAAAAGTCGAAAAGTCGGAAAAAGTCGAAAAGTCGGAAAAAGTCGAAAATTGTAGAAAAAAGTCAAAAATAGTCGGAAATTTTAAAAAAGTGGAAAAAAAGTCTAAAACTCTAAAATAGTCGGAAAAACTCGAAAAAAGTCAAAAAATAGTCGAAAAAAATTCGAAAGAAGTCGAAAATAGTCAGTAAGTCGGAAAAAGTCCAAAAGTCGAAAAGTCGACTATTTATAAAATACTTATAGTTGAAAAGTCTAAAAGTCGACTTTTAATTAAATGAAAAAAGTCGAAAAATCGACTTTTCATAAAATGTAAAAAGTCGAAAAGTCGACTTTTAACTAAATGAAAAAAGTCGAAAAGTCGACTTTTCGTTTCAAATATAGAACCCTCTACTTTCTACTTTTCTATTATTACAGATTATTTATCATTTTGGAATTATTATTTATTCAGTTTTGTTTCATAAAATATCTGCGGTTTACTAAAAACCTTTTTTATACCCACCATAAAAAATTATGGGAGGTATATTGATTTTGTCATTCCGTTTGTAACACATCGAAATATTGGTCATAGACCCACACAAGTATATATATTCTGGGTCCTTATTAAATTCTAAGACGATCTAGCCATGTCGGTCCGTCTGTCTGTCTGTTGAAAGCAGATAGATTCCGAACGGAACGAATATTCTCTGTGGGTAAGGTTTGTTTGGTATTGAAAATGGGCAATATCGGTCCACGTTTTCGGATAGACCCCATACAAGTACACCCTCGAAAACCAGCTTTAACGGGCATAGCGATGAAATTCGACATAAATTAGTTTAATATGATCCAAAATCTCCCTACCAAATTTTATGAGGATCGGTCGATAATTGACCATACCCCCCATATAAGGTCCCCTTCAGAAAATTACTTAAACGCTAATTGCTGTCTTAAAAATACGAGTATAGTGATGAAATTCGACACACATAAGTTTCATTGAAGCCAAAATCTCTCTATCAAACTTTATGTGAATCGGTCCATAATTGACCCTACTCCCCATATAAGGTCCCCTTCAAAAAAAAAAAAAAATACTTAAACGATCATTACTGGCTTAAAAATACGAGTGTAGAGCGATGAAATTCGACCCAAGTAAGTTCCTGGCGAACCAAAATCTCTTAACCAAATTTTATGTGGATCGGTCCATAATTGACCTTACCCCCCTATAAGATTCCCTTCAGATAATTAATTTAATGTTTATTTCTTACGAGCCAGAATCTCTCTACTGACTTTTATGAGAAAATTACTTTAAAGCTTATTACTGACTTCAAAATACTTTATGCAGTTGTCGAAGGATCACTGTTAATCATTCCGCTTATGAATAGACTTAAATTCCGCCAATTTAAAAAATTCTCTATGGTTCGAAGGGCCAATATTTGACGTTAATATAATTATAATATTTTGGGTATTTTATTTTATTATTTATCATTTAGATTATTTTTTAAATTATTTGCCGTTTGAAGGATCAATCCTAAACATTCTTTAATGTTAAGATTTCTTACGATTCGATTCGAAGGACCAATATTGGACGTATAAATAATCATAATTTATCATTGAGATTATGTTTTAAATTATGATTTATTCAGTTTTATTTCATAAAATATCTGGGGTTTGAAGAACAATGTTCATTCTAATTAAGATTATTCCGGTTCTAATTAACCAATGTTCATTCTAATTAAGATTATTCGGGTTTCGTTAATAAAGTATTTGCGGTTCGAAGGACCAATATTAATCATTGAATCAGTTTTTGTAGTGGATAGTGGTAGTCTAAAGACTCAGACAGGGTCATTGTTCAATTAGAGCTTTTACTGGGATACTTCTATATTGGTCCATGAGGAGACTATAGTGCATATAATTTGTCATTGTCCTAGAATATGGAATCTCAGGCATAAAAATGTGAAGTAGATCCTATGACGAACTGAGGAGGTATAACCTAAGCGATTCTCCTGATAGGTTTTATCAGACTCAACCAATTTAAACTATCAAGTGATTTACTGGGAACTGTGTGATTCAGGATGAATTATAATAAGTGAACCTATTGTTTTTGGTCCATTTATAGAATTATTTTCAAACGTAGAGTTATATATTTAGAATACTGCTTGACATTATTCTTTTTCTTTATTATTTCTTAATTTTTTTTTTCATTTAAAAATCTTGTATGTCTTTAACATCCAAACACTTTCTTTTTTTAATAAAATATCCCTCTTAATAACAAAACATTTACTTTTTCTCTAAAAATGTGGCCTTAGTATCTAAAAAATTGTAAAAAAAAAATCTCTAAAAAATATTAAAACAAAACGTGTTCAAAAACTAAAAAAAAAAAAATATAAACAGAAAAATACCTTTAAATTCCAAAATAAAAAAATAGAACGATAAAACCTAAAAAATATAAATTTCCAGTATTTTGTTTAAATTTCAAAATTACCTAAAAAATTAAAAAAAACTAACATTCCCTTTAAATTAAAAACTACGAATTAAATTAAATAATTTGAATAAATAAAATACCACAAAACAAAAAACAATAAATGAACAATAATATTTATAAAAAAAAATCTTCTACTATAATTAATAACTACTACTTACTAAAAACACAAAACTTAAACTATATACAATAATAATTATAAAGAAAATAAATTAAATCTTAAAAATTAAGACGAAAAAAACAAGAAATTACTACAACCAAAACTTTAGGGGAAAAATTATATAACGATTAACGTAAAGCTTGGCTTAAACCTAAATCCTTTTCTTATATAAGAAAAAAATATATATATATTTCTTATAAAAATGTTGAAATTTTCTATATACTTTCTTGTTTATTAAACTAACTTGCCCCCTTTACAAATTTTTGCCATTTTTTTATTTACTTTTTTTTAATAACATTTTTATATTTAAATAATAATTAAAATTCTTAAAACCCAAACATTTTTTTAACAATTAAATATAAAAATCCTAAACCTTGCGCCAATTTGTATATAAATTATTAACTCAAATAATGTAAATCATTACAACAGAAAGAAAAAATTAAATGAATTATTAGTATAATGATTAATTACTTAATAATATGTTTAAAATAATAAATTAAAGAAACCCCCGCGTACTGTTAAATTTTAAGATTTAGCTATTTAAGTAAAAATTAATTAAACAAATTAAAAACAAATTTAATTTAAACTTAACCTATTTAAGTTAATATTTAAATATTAAGTAACAAATCTATAAATGAAAACAAATTAATAAAAAAATTTTATAAAAAAAATAAATAAAAAATATATGCGAAAATAAATGAAGTTTTTTTTTATTTAAAAAAGTTTGCTATACAAATTTTTAAAAATTTTTAAAAGTTTTAAAAAAAGGCAACTTTACAAAAAAGGTAGGTTGTTACTAAACATTTTGCTGTTGCTTAATTTTTTGTCATAACATCTCATTTAATATTCTACTAATTTGAAACTAATCTGGACAGAGTAGTCGTCTATAGAGTTATCCATAACCTAGTCCATAGACTAGAACATATAGTACTAGTAACCAGACTATTCAACAGACAACTCCATAGTCTAGTAATATAGACTAGTCCATGGGAAGGCAGTAGTCATGGCAATATACTAGACATGGCAATTAACTAGTCCGAAAACTAGTATAGTACATAGACTGGTCGATAGACTATTCTAGATTGACTAATCAATAGATTAAACAAAAATTAGTCAATATACTAGTCAATAGACTAGTCAATACACTAGTCATTAGATTAGTTAGACTATCTAATAGGCTAGTGAAAAGGTGTGTCCATCAATAGATGGGTTAATATACTATTCAATAGACAAGACAATAGACTAATCTATAGGATTGTCAATATACTAGTCAATAGCCTAGTCAAGCGACTTGCCAATATATTAGTCAATAGGCTAATCAATAGACTAGTTAAGTGACGTGACAATAGACTAGTCAAAAGATGTGTCCATGGACATTTCAATAAATAGATTCATTGACTAGTCATTAGACTAATTAATAGATTAATAGATAGGCTAATCAATAGACTAGTCAAGAGACATGACATTAGTCATAGACTAGTCAAAAGATGTGTCCATGCACATTTCAATAAATAGATTCATTGACTAGTCATTAGACTAATTAATAGATTAGTCAATAGGCTAATCAATAGACTAGTCAAGAGACATGACATTAGACTAGTCAATAGGCTAATTAATAGATTTGTGAATAGACTAATCAATAGACATGACAATAGACTGGTCAATAGATGTGCCCATGGACAAGTTAATAGATGTATCCATAGAATAGTCAATAGATGACTTCATATACTAGTCAATATGTTGTTCATAAACTTTTCAAGATATTAGACTATAATATAATCCATGAATGAATGGTCAATAGAGTTGTCCAATGACAATAGAATTGTCCATAGACTTCTCCATAGACTACTCCTTAAAGTAGTCCACATACTAGTCAATATGCTGGTCACTAGGTTTGCCAATAGACTAGTTGGTTGACATGTTAAACAATCAAGAGATTAGTTAATAATTGTATCCATAAACTAGTCAGTACACAGAGTGACACGCCTGGTACCAAATTGACACCAAACTGTTTATAATTTTTCAATAACATCCGTTGTCAAAGAATATAAATACGTACGACAACACTATATAATGTTGACAACATTGCAACAATTCGTTGTAGAAATCTAAATTTTATACACATCCGTTGTCTTAATGTTAACAAACGTGGTAAGCTCACTATTGACAAATAATCCGTTGCCAATATATGTTATTTAAAAATTAAAAATCAATTTGGTACCAGGCGTGTATATTTCTTTTTCTATAGTCTACTCAGTAGACTAGTCCCATATACTAGTCAATGGTCCAATAGAACTAATCAATAAATAGGCTAGTCAATAGACTATACGGTTGACTAGACAATAGACTAGTCAAAAGACTAGTCAAAAGCCTGATCTATAGACTAGTCAAAAGACTGATCAATAGACTTGTTAATATGTTAGGCAAGGAATGAGTCCATAAAATAGTGAATAGACTAGTCCATAGACCAGTCTATAGACTAGTCCATAGACCAGTCTATAGACTAGTCCATATACCAGTCTATAGACTAGTTCATATACCAGTGTATAGACTAGTCCATATACCAGTCTATAGACTAGTCCATATACCAGTCTATAGACTAGCCCACAGACTAGTGCATAGACCCGTCTATAGACTACACCATGGACCAGTCCATAGACTAGTCTATAGACCGTACATCCATGCCTAATATATATGAAAAATATCGTACATCGTACAAAATGCTTCATGGTTTCGCATTGTGATGAAGTTTTTGTTTCCATCAGGAGTATGTCTCGAATGTCCAGGTTCTTCCTTTGAAACTAATTATACTACAGAACTACCAAGTGTACGATTGGATCTTTTGGACAAAATCGACACTTCGTTTTTCTTTGGCTAATTATTAATTATGGGTGAAATTTTAGCTACGGATGCGATCCGAGGAGTTAAATACTACAGCTCTCTTAGGCTAACTATGACCTAGAGGCTAAGATTAGCCAGGGAATGACAATATGATACGACTATGGATGTAATACGATAAGATAAATTCTTTGGCTCTCGCGAATAACTATGACTATTTAAGGAATACAATTCGACTAGATAAATGTTTTGGCTCTCGGCCGGCTAGCTGCTGTGACCAGTTAAGGAATACAAACCGACAAGATAAATGCTTTTGCTTTCGGTCAACTAACTACTATTAATGGGATAATACGAATATTATACAATTGGATAAGGTATATGCTTCGGCTCTCAATCAGCTAACTACTATTAAGAATAGCTATGGACTACAATCCAACAAAATAAATGCTTTTGCTCTCGGTCGGCTGACTACTATTAAAGGGATAAAACAAATACAATACAATCGGATGAGATAAATGTTTTGGCTCTCAATCGGCTAACTACTATTTAAGAATAGTTACTTCGGCTCTCGGTGGACCAATTACTGGTTTCGGTTACGGTATCAGTGTGAAGTAAGAACACGGACTCGGCCGGTTTATATTTTTTGTAATTTTAAGTTTAGTTTAATTTTTTTCTTTTAATTTATGAAAATAATTCGTATTATGCATGAAATTTTCGTAAATATTACGAAAAAAGTAATTACGAAAAATTTTTGTATGGATTTTGGATTATTTTCAGTGTAGACTAGTCAAGATACTATTTACAATTTACTATTTTTATAATTATTATAGTTCTGCAAAATATCGAATAAACTGTTAAAACCACTTTAAACTTACAGTAGTTTTACGGGGTTAAAATTTAATGACTTGTGCTATTTACAATACTCATTAGCTTTTATTATTATTTGTTGTTATTTAAATAAATACACGTAAATATAATAAATCACAAATGTGATTTTTATTATAACATTTGTGTTTTTATAGTTTATAAGTGCAATTTTTTTCTTCGAAAGCCAAATGGCACTAATTTCAAAATAATTGCAACTATTCACAAACAAACGAAAAAAAGTAGCGAAAACAGCAATAAAGCAAAACACTCGCGTGTTATAAAATATAAAAAAAACAAAAGCATATTTATAGGCTACGAAAAGGTTTAAAAAAGTGCAATATAGTTTTAGGAGGTTTTATGTAAAACTCTTCATGGAAAACCTTAAAAAAGAAAGGATTAAGGTGTTAAGATTAGAAGGAATTAAAGCTATGACATCCAGAAATAGTTAACTGATCGGAACTACAACAGACATTTGAATATGATTAAAGCAGAGGCCTTTGGTAGGTGTCCATATCATTGGATGCCTCAACACTTCTTTACGATGATAGTATACACTCTGAACTATATTCCTTTTCGAACGAAAGTAAGAGTGTGAATTCATCCTGCAATTAATAAGGTTCTGATGATTGAAAGATTCCTCTCCAACAAAACAAATGAAACATTTCAACAAATATGTTGTCGTGCATGCTCAAGTGTTTTACGTTATTTGTTTTAATCGGGTTTCTTTTGGTCTTTTCCTTTCAAATTTGTACATGTATTTGAAAAAGCTTTAAACTTATATAAAATGTTTCTAAAACATTAGAATTTTGAATTCGACATTCCTTATATGAGTTCACACACAAAGAAACAAAAAAAAAACACAGAAGAAACCGTTCACACTAAAACCCTGTAGTTCTAAGGTTATCAACAAGTTCACTACGCTAGTACTTAAGTACAAACCGACTTACCGCATTTTAGTTAGATGTCGTACCCTGAATTAATTTTATTTATCATTTTAAACAAATCTCATACCAGGATCTGTAGGGCTTTGTTATAGAGCTCACAGCTAGAAAGATGGAATGGGATTAAGTAAGAGAAGGTAGAGAAAAGATGAAGTCAGTAAAGAGTTAAGTCTACTTAAAATGATGAATATTAAAGTACGAACAAACGAGCCAAGGCAGGCATTCACCCACTCGTGTGGAGAAACATTTATTCATTCGTACATACATACGTTCATTCATTTATTCAAATTGTTTAAAGAAGTGTAAAGAAACATGTGTTTTCCCCATTTTAATTTAATGACACACATACATGCACATTAAAAGGATTTAAGCAATTGAATTTTTTCGAAAAAAAAACCAACAACAATGAAAACAAACAAGAATATAAGAAAATTAAAGACTTACGAAAAAAAGGATTAAAGACACAATTAAATTTAAAAAAAGGGTTTTTGTATTTTAGGAATTTTAAATTAAGAAACTTAAAGTAAAAGGGACACTTAGTTTAAATTTAATTTAAAATTAACATAAAATGTAATTTATTAAAGATTTCTGGTTCTGGTTCTGGTTTTCTTCAGTTCTGAATTAGTTCAGTTCTAGTTCTAGTTCAGTTCTAGTTCAGTTCTAGTTCAGTTCTAGTACAGTTCTAGTTCAGTTCTAGTTCAGTTCTAGTTCAGTTCTAGTTCAGTTCTAGTTCAGTTCTAGTTCAGTTCTAGTTCAGTTCTAGTTCAGTTCTAGTTCAGTTCTAGTTCAGTTCTAGTTCAGTTCTAGTTCAGTTCTAGTACAGTTCTAGTTCAGTTCTAGTTCAGTTTTAGTTCAGTTCTAGTTCAGTTCTAGTTCAGTTCTAGTACAGTTCTAGTTCAGTTCTAGTTCAGTTCTAGTTCAGTTCTAGTACAGTTCTAGTTCAGTTCTAGTTCAGTTCTAGTTCAGTTCTAGTTCAGTTCTAGTTCAGTTCTAGTTCAGTTCTAGTTCAGTTCTAGTTCAGTTCTAGTTCAGTTCTAGTTCAGTTCTAGTTCAGTTCTAGTTCAGTTCTAGTTCAGTTCTAGTTCAGTTCTAGTACAGTAGTCAGTTCTAGTTCAGTCTAGTTCAGTTCTAGTTCAGTTCTAGTTCAGTTCTAGTTCAGTTCTAGTTCAGTTCTAGTTCAGTTCTAGTTCAGTTCTAGTTCAGTTCTAGTTCAGTTCTAGTTCAGTTCTAGTTCAGTTCTAGTTCAGTTCTAGTTCAGTTCTAGTTCTGTTCTAGTTCAGTTCTAGTTCAGTTCTAGTTCAGTTCTAGTTCAGTTCTAGTTCAGTTCTAGTTCAGTTCTAGTTCAGTTCTAGTTCAGTTCTAGTTCAGTTCTAGTTCAGTTCTAGTTCAGTTCTAGTTCAGTTCTAGTTCAGTTCTAGTTCAGTTCTAGTTCAGTTCTAGTTCAGTTCTAGTTCAGTTCTAGTTCAGTTCTAGTTCAGTTTCTAGTTCAGTTCTAGTTCAGTTCTAGTTCAGTTCTAGTTCAGTTCTAGTTCAGTTCTAGTTCAGTTCTAGTTCAGTTCTAGTTCAGTTCTAGTTCAGTTCTAGTTCAGTTCTAGTTCAGTTCTAGTTCAGTTCTAGTTCATTCAGTTCTAGTTCAGTTCTAGTTCTAGTTCAGTTCTAGTTCAGTTCTAGTTCAGTTCTAGTTCAGTTCTAGTTCAGTTCTAGTTCAGTTCTAGTTCAGTTCTAGTTCAGTTCTAGTTCAGTTCTAGTTCAGTTCTAGTTCAGTTCTAGTTCAGTTCTAGTTCAGTTCTAGTTCTAGTTCAGTTCTAGTTCAGTTCTAGTTCAGTTCTAGTTCAGTTCTAGTTCAGTTCTAGTTCAGTTCTAGTTCAGTTCTAGTTCAGTTCTAGTTCAGTTCTAGCTCAGTTCTAGTTCAGTTCTAGTTCAGTTCTAGTTCAGTTCTAGTTCAGTTCTAGTTCAGTTCTAGTTCAGTTCTAGTTCAGTTCTAGTTCAATGTTTTTAAAGCATTGGTAAAGCAATTCGCTAGTTAAACACTTTGCAGTAGACTGTACAGATACTTGGGTTTTTATTTTGCGAGCTTTGCAATTTGTTCCAATGCCTTCAGACAATTTAATGTTTGACGTTTAAAATCCGAACAAAAAATTAACTTATTTTAAAAATTTCGTCAATGTTTATAAAAAGTCTGAAAATAAAATCCAAATTTCTTAGTTAGCTTTTTGCAAACAAATTTGTCCTGCAACTTTTCCTCGCCTTGTCAATTGATGCTGTGTTAGTTCTGTTGTAACATTTATTACAAAATTTTGTTCCTTCCTCGAAGAGAAAAACTTGCTCTTTTTTCTAAGAAAAGCTGTTTACCTTGAGGCCACAATATATGTGAAAGGATGGCTGGCATGAGAAGAATGTGAACATCAACTAAGTTTTCGTTTTTTTTTTCTTATTCCCCATTTAATTTTTCTGGCTTTATGTTGTCAATTGTTGCTGTCATGGTTTCCTGCAATGCAGTCAATTTTTATGGCAACGCGTTAAGGTCAAATACATTAATATTTGCTACGTCCGTCCGTCATCTATCTATATGTTTAGCCAACCAAACGAAAAATATCATTATTATTTTTATATTTCAACAAAAAATAAGTGAAGAAAAAGCACTATAGCTAACAGAAAATAAATAAAAATTGAAAGAACCAGAAAAGTAACAAGAACGAGCATGTTCACATTTGACAGTTTGCTAAATTATAGACATTTACAACAATATTATGTGGAATAATAGCAAAAAACAACAATATAATAAAAATAAAATATTTTCGCTTCCTTTTCGTCTTTCTTCCTCCTGGAACTCTAATACTGACTTTTATTTAAGTGGGAATGGTTAAAAATGCTGTATACCAAGTGTATGACTACTGACCCTTATTAGACTTAAAGAATTTCTTCTGCTATTTCAAGAATGTTAAAAAGGTTTAGGGGATGTTGGATGTGGGGGAAGAGAAATACTTAAATGATGTTTTAATGGTTTTTTATATGGTTGCCATCGCAATTATTTAACAATAACACATACATATACAGCAACTAAGCCATCAAGACTTGAAGATTTTTCTTTCAAAATATAGACAGTGGCATTAATATATTATCTAGAGGGTATTTATTTTTTAGTACCTACTTATTAAACAAGTAGTAATAAGTTATTGGAAATTTAGAAATTTGCTTGTAATAAAAGGTTAAATGTTTGTAATAAAAGGTTAAAATTATTAAATAACTAAATTAAATGTGTATGTATTGAACTTGCGTATACGTAATATATAAATATTTTAATAAGCTAATATTACTCATACGTATCCGTGGTCACAGGCAAACTTCAGAGTTTGATAATAATTCATAATCAAATGTACATGTGTTTGTAAGTAATTTTACGACTTTTCTTCAAGTTTTGTTTTAGTTCTGGAGCCAAATCAGCGAATTCGTTATTGAGTAAAATTAATCGTTATTTACGTTTCCGATAGTTCTAGTTCAGTTCTAGTTCAGTTCTAGTTCAGTTCTAGTTCAGTTCTAGTTCAGTTCTAGTTCAGTTCTAGTTCAGTTCTAGTTCAGTTCTAGTTCAGTTCTAGTTCAGTTCTAGTTCAGTTCTAGTTCAGTTCTAGTTCAGTTCTAGTTCAGTTCTAGTTCAGTTCTAGTTCAGTTCTAGTTCAGTTCTAGTTCAGTTCTAGTTCAGTTCTAGTTCAGTTCTAGTTCAGTTCTAGTTCAGTTCTAGTTCAGTTCTAGTTCAGTTCTAGTTCAGTTCTAGTTCAGTTCTAGTTCAGTTCTAGTTCAGTTCTAGTTCAGTTCTAGTTCAGTTCTAGTTCAGTTCTAGTTCAGTTCTAGTTCAGTTCTAGTTCAGTTCTAGTTCAGTTCTAGTTCAGTTCTAGTTCAGTTCTAGTTCAGTTCTAGTTCAGTTCTAGTTCAGTTCTAGTTCAGTTCTAGTTCAGTTCTAGTTCAGTTCTAGTTCAGTTCTAGTTCAGTTCTAGTTCAGTTCTAGTTCAGTTCTAGTTCAGTTCTAGTTCAGTTCTAGTTCAGTTCTAGTTCAGTTCTAGTTCAGTTCTAGTTCAGTTCTAGTTCAGTTCTAGTTCAGTTCTAGTTCAGTTCTAGTTCAGTTCTAGTTCAGTTCTAGTTCAGTTCTAGTTCAGTTCTAGTTCAGTTCTAGTTCAGTTCTAGTTCAGTTCTAGTTCAGTTCTAGTTCAGTTCAGTTCTAGTTCAGTTCTAGTTCAGTTCTAGTTCAGTTCTAGTTCAGTTCTAGTTCAGTTCTAGTTCAGTTCTAGTTCAGTTCTAGTCAGTTCTAGTTCAGTTCTAGTTCAGTTAAAGTTAAGTTCTAGTTCAGTTTTAGTTCAGTTCTAGTTCAGTTAAAGTTCAGATCTTATATTTCTGTTCTTGGTTAATACTTCTTCTAGTTCTCATCTTTACATCTTCATCTAACAACATTCTACACACAAGTTAAGCATTTTAATTGGAGTTACCAACAACTTTTAAACCACTTATCCACTTTTAACTGAAAACTTCTCTTTAAATTTGTGAAAAATAAACAAAAAAATTGCTAACTCAAAGGAAAATAGTGCAAGAGTGACATCAACTTTTCTTTCAAACTTGAAATGTAATTAATCTCCATTAATTAAACGCGCTGAGAGTAGTTGTAATAGCATCAGTGTTGTATGACAAAAACTATGCCACACCATCTATCGTCTTCATCATTGTCGTTATCAGTGTTTATGCAACAACAACTACAAAGTTGTAATTTCTTTGGCGGGCAGGCAGGCAGTCAGGCTGGATGGATTGTAAGCATGCAGCATCAGTCCCTTAGTGAGACTTAGGGGAATATAATTTTTTTAGAGAGTTTTAGTTGCTTTTAACTTTTTTCTCTTATTTGTTGTAGTTTTTGTGGAATTTGTACTTATAATCTCTCATTATAAAGTGCCAGTGGTAGGTTTTCTTTTAATAATGCTCGATATTTAGTTAGTCACTTTCCAAATATAAGGGTCTTGTTATTATACCCTACACCACTTTAGTGGGGAGGGTATATTGGATTTGTGCTGATGTTTGTAACATACAAAAATATTCGTCCTAGACCCACCTTAAAGTATACCAATCGGCTTAGAATCGTTTTCTGAGTCGATTAAGCTATGTCCGTCCGTCCGTCTGGCTGGCTGGCTGGCTGGCTGGCTGTCCATGTAAACCTTGTGCGCAAGGTACAGGTCGCAATTTTCAAGATAATTGGATGAAATTTGGCACGCACGTTTTATTTGACCTAAGGACGAAGCCTATTGAAAATGGTTAAAATCGGTCCATTATTTCACCTAGCCCCCATAGAACAGAACCCCCCGAAAAGGGCTTCTGAGCTCATAATTATGTTAAATATACAGATATATCGGTAAAATACGGCACAACTAAGTTTTATAGAAGTCTTGATGACCCTGCCAAATTTCATAAAGATCGGGCCATATTTGACCCTAGCTCCCATACAAAGTCCCCTTCAGAAAATTACTTGAATGTCCCAAATTAGCTTATAAACACAAATATCGCGATGAAATTCAGCACAATAAAATATTATGTCAATATAAATATATTCACAAAAATTTATCGGGCTTGGTCCATATTTGCCCCTAGCCCCCATATAAAGCCTCTTTCAGAAAATTAGTTATTCATCCATAAATTGCTTAAATGTATCGGAACAAGGGAATATTGAAGATAAATGCTTTATTATAAAAAATAAATCACATTTAATATTCATAACTGGTGTAGGGTATCATATGGTCGGCCCCGCCCGACTATAATTTCTTACTTGTTTTAGGTGTTGCTGGAAATACTTAGTTTTTGTTTAGTATTTTTTTTAACTAAAGCTCATTTATTGCTACAAACTAAATTTCATTTTGACAATTTTTCTCGTAGAAATGTTTTAGAACTTGTTTGATTACTTCAACTTCTGAAGAGTTGTAATTAGTTTTCAATTAGAAGAAAAACACCTTAGTTAAAATTATGGAGAGTCATAAGTTTTGGTTAAGAAAAAAAGAAAACAACTTTATTTAATTAAGAAAACTTAACATTTTTTCAATGTCTTCCTATTTTTTATCATTGCGCTATATAAACAGTTTTCAAGCGAAAATTATACTGGCAGAATATCTTACGGTTAAACGATAACCGAAGATTGATATTATTGGACTGAAATGTAAAATCATATACTAAATAACCAGAAGGTTATAACATTCAAACAAGTCCTATAATTTTTATTTCATTCCTCTTTAACTCTCAGCTCCTGATTTTCCTTGAATATCTATTTATTTAACGTTAATAGTTTTCTATTTTATAATATGTGGTAGTTTAACTTCCTCTTTAATTTCTCCAAATTGAGATGGAAATTTATATATGCAAAAGGAGTGAAAGGAGAGAGATAGAATAGCAAGCAAACTACAAAATCTCTTTTGTCTTACTGCCACTTGTTTGAACTATTTTTTCATTTCCTTTTCCGGCTTTGTAGTATTCTCTTACAAATCTTTGTTGTTAGTTAATGAAAGTGTAGAAGAAATGAAAGGAAACAAGAGAAAGAGATGGAATGGGGGACAAAAGGGAAAGAGAAGAAAAAGGGGAAAAGGGCAACAGCAAATGGGAGAGGGAAGCGAACGAACGAACGAACGAACGAACGAAACGAACAACGAACGAACGAACGAACGAACGAACGAACGAACAACGAACGAACGAACGAACGAAGAACGAACGAACGAACGAACGAACGAACGAACGAACGAACGAACGAAAACGAACGAACGAACGAACGAACGAACGAACGAACGAACGAACGAACGAACGAACGAACTGAAACGAACGAACGAACGAAACGAACTAAGAACGAACGAACTAACTAACGAACGAACGAACGAACGAACGAACGAACGAACTAACTAACACTAACGAACGAACGAACTAACGAACTAAACGAACTAACTAACTAACTAACTAACTAACTAACTAACTAACTAACGAACTAACTAACTAACTAACTAACTAAAACTAATAACTAACTAAACTAAGAACTAACTAACTAACTAACTAACTAACTAACTAACTAAACTAAAACTAATTAATAATAAAACTAATAATAATATCATACAAATTTAGCAGTTATCGTTCCTTTAAATAACTTTAATAACCATAACCTTTATTTCAAATATAAATATTTAATCCGCATCACAATTTATTTTAATTTTATCTCGACCTTGTTGCTATTTAATTACATTTAGTTTTAATAGCAATTTAAAAGCTATTTCAAAAGCATATTTCATGTCTGATGCTCTACTGCTGTAAAGAGGAAATAAAGAAAACAAATTTAATCATAATATTTTAAAATGAAAAGTGAATCTATAATTTAATTGTCTAATACAAGTGTAAAATTAAACAAATTCATTTAATGTTTTACTCTGTCACACACTTTGCTAGCATTACATGTACCACTACCTGCTCTCTCGCATTACTTACAGTTTCATTTAATGTCCCTGAAAAAATAGGGAAAATGGAAAATGAAAAACTTACTACATAAACTCGATACACCCCAGCATTTACTTTCTTCATACACGCGCTTACGTGTGCCTGCATAAACAGACATTGCAACATAAACTTGTGCGTTCATGCAACATTTATGTGGCAGTAACGACAATGGCAACTACAAGTGTAGTTTGCTATTATGAATAGTAAGGTTTTCAGGATTTTCTTTTTATTATAACTTCTCTTTTTGTTGTTGTTGTTTCTGTTGTTTTAAAGTGTGTAAGAGGGAAATTTTTTATTTAAAAACAAGGAAAAGTTCTTTGTACATGGAAACTTTATAGAGGACCAGAACAAAATGTATGTTTGAGTGTGGGTGCCAGTGTTTGCTCGATGTATCTTGTTCATGATGTAAGATAAATATTAACTTACATCCTTAAGGTAAATTGCGTACTTTCTTTCTTCTTTCTTTATTTTTCACTTTAAACTCGGTGATACCTTATGGAATTTTGTATAAAATAACAATATTTATATGTGTTTATTTATGTATGTGTTGGGGGATACAAGGAGACATTTAAACTTAAATATAAATGAGAAATATGCTGTAGTAGTAGCACTATGGGAAGATAATATCAATTGATTAAAAATGTCTGGAAATTTTATTTAAAGAAGCCATGTTTGGGAAAATGTATTAAGAGAACTAAATTCTCTGAAAATGTACTAAAAGATGCATTTTTTTCGGAAAAATGTACTAAAAGAAACAAATATTCATAAAATTTACTAAAAGAAGCAAATTCTAGGAAAATGTACTAAAAGAAGCAAATTTTCGAAAAATGTACTAAAAATCAAAATTTTCGAGAAATGCACTAAATGATGCAAATTATCGGAAAATAAACTAAAACAAGAAAATTCTCGGAAAATGTACTAAAAGAAGCAACTTCTTGGAAAATGTACTAAAAAAAGCAAGTTCTAGGAAAGTGTACTAAAAGAAGCAAATTATAGAAAATGTACTAAAAGAAGAACCTTTTCGGAAAATGTACTAAACAAAGCAAATTCTACGAACATTTGCTAAAAGAAGCAACTTCTTGGAAAATGTACTAAAAGCAGCAACTTCTTGGAAAATGTACTAAAAGAAGCAACTTCTTAGAAAATGTACTAAAAACGTAACTTCTAAGAAAATGTACTAAAAGAAGCAAATTATAGAAAATGTACTAAAAGAAGCAAGTTCTAGGAAAATGGTCTAAAGAAGCAAATTCTAGGAAAATGTACTAAAAGAAGAAAGTTTCGAAAAATCTATGAAAAGAACTAAATTCTCGAAAAATGTACTAAAAGAAGTCAATTTTCGAAAAATGTACTAAAAAAGAAAATTTTCGGAAAATGTACTAAAAGAAGCTACTTCTAGGAAAATATATTAAAAGAAGCCAATTCTTGAAAATGTACTAAAAAAGCAAGTTCTAGGAAAATGTACTAAAAGAAGCAAATTATAGAAAATGTACTAAAAGAAGAACCTTTTAGGAAAATGTACTAAACAAAGCAAATTCTACGAACATTTGCTAAAAGAAGCAACTTCTTGGAAAATGTACTAAAAGAAGCAACGTCTGGGAAAATGTACTAAAGATGCAAATTGTAGGAAAATTAACTAAAAGAAGCAAATTTTCGGAAAATCTATTAAAAGAACTAAATTCTCGAAAAATGTACTAAAAGAAGCAACTTCTAGGAAAATGTACTAAAGATGCAAATTCGAGGAAAGTGTACTAAAAGATGCAAATATTCGGAAAATTTGTTAAAAGAACTAAATTCTCGAAAAATGTTCTAAAAGAAGTCAATTTTCAAAAAAAGGAACTAAAAAAACTAAATTTTCGGAAAATGTACTAAAAGCAGCAACTTCTACGAAAATGAACTAAAGCAAGAGAATTCTAGGAAAATGTACTAAAAGAAGCTAATTCTAGGAAATGTACTAAAAGAAGCAACTTCTAGGAAAATGTACTAAAAGAAGCAAATTTTCGGAAATGTATTAAAAGAAATAAATTCTCGAAAAAAGTACTAAAACAAGGCAATTTTTGCAAAATGTACTAAAAGAAGCAAACTTTCGAAAAATTTATTTAAAGAAGCAAATTTTCGAAAAATTTAAAAAATTTTCTGAAAATTTCCCAAAGAAAGAAAATTTCAAGACACTTAACCCAATGTGCATAAAACAAGATTTGTTTTGTTTTCCATACACCTGCAAGTAGTTCACAAGAGACGCTAGTACTTCAAAGGAATGATAGTGTTACTCTTACCATCACACTAACACATCCAAACATTTGAAGTAGAAATTACGCCCCAAAACCCGAATTTTCTCGGCTGCTGTGACATTTTGTGTTACGGCTCCCAGTACTTTGTAGTTGGGCCAAACAGTTTTTTTTTTTTGCTTTAAACACCCTAGAGTATGATAGTGTTTGTACATTGCGTTTATTTTACTCATTGCATCAGTGATACGTTTAAAACCACTTACAGAATACCCCCAACTACAGATATTGTTATGCTGAAATTGAAATTGTTATCTTGTTGGATTTCTTTTTTTTCTTGTTTTTGCATCTTTTTATTAAAATTTGTTCTTATGTTCTTTGCGTGTAAGCGTCTCTACGAACCCAGGTAATTTCCCCACACAACAGCAACAACACAAGTCCCAAGAAGAGAGAAACACACAAAATATGTAAATTGAATAATAAATTTCATTAAAATGTAGAAAATAATGTAGTGTTAAATTTCTAACAAGTTTAGAGGTTTTTGCGGTTAAACCAGCTTGTAGTATTTTTTACATCTATTTGCAGTTTTATTTTTTTCATGTAGTTTTTACTTTTTTATATATTTTATTTTAATTTATTTTTTATTGTGCAACTGTAGTGGTCATGTTAGACTGAGGGGGGTGTCTATTTAAATACACTAATGAGTTTTGTAATCTAGCGATAAAACGGTTTTAGAGGAGAGGGTTCGGTGTTGGAGTCGAGTGTATAAATATTTAACTGATTGATATGATTACACTATTACAAAGGCTTAAATGGTTTAAACACATAAGGGTCATTAACACAATTTAATGACATTTTAATTGTGTTTGGGGTTGAATATTAATGGACTTTTATTTCGGTGTCTGAAAACAAGGTTTTAGTTTTGGAGGATAATTAAATGTCAGCTAAAAATAACTTAGAGAGTATTTTTATAATAATAGCGAATTTCTGAAATTTATAACATTTGAAAAATTGTTGTTGAACAGAAATAGGACAGAACTAGAACAGAACTAGAACAGAACTAGAACAGAACTAGAACATAACTAGAACAGAACTAGAACAGAACTAGAACAGAACTAGAACAGAACTAGAACAGAACTAGAACAGAACTAGAACAGAACTAGAACAGAACTAGAACAAAACTAGAACTGAAATAGAACTGAACTAGAACTGAACTAGAACTGAACTAGAACTGAACTAGAACTGAACTAGAACTGAACTAGAACTGAACTAGAACTGAACTAGAACTGAACTAGAACTGAACTAGAACTGAACTAGAACTGAACTAGAACTGAACTAGAACTGAACTAGAACTGAACTAGAACTGAACTAGAACTGAACTAGAACTGAACTAGAACTGAACTAGAACTGAACTAGAACTGAACTAGAACTGAACTAGAACTGAACTAGAACTAGAACTGAACTAGAACAGAACTAGAACAGAACTAGAACAGAACTAGAACAGAACTAGAACAGAACTAGAACTGAACTAGAACAGAACTAGAACAGAACTAGAACAGAACTAGAACAGAACTAGAACAGAACTAGAACAGAACTAGAACAGAACTAGAACAGAACTAGAACAGAACTAGAACAGAACTAGAACAGAACTAGAACAGAACTAGAACAGAACTAGAACAGAACTGAACAGAACTAAACAGAACTAGAACAGAACTAGAACAGAACTAGAACAGAACTAGAACAGAACTAGAACAGAACTAGAACAGAACTAGAACAGAACTAGAACAGAACTAGAACAGAACTAGAACAGAACTAGAACAGAACTAGAACAGAACTAGAACAGAACTAGAACAGAACTAGAACAGAACTAGAACAGAACTAGAACAGAACTAGAACAGAACTAGAACAGAACTAGAACAGAACTAGAACAGAACTAGAACAGAACTAGAACAGAACTAGAACAGAACTAGAACAGAACTAGAACAGAACTAGAACAGAACTAGAACAGAACTAGAACAGAACTAGAACAGAACTAGAACAGAACTAGAACAGAACAGAACTAGAACAGAACTAGAACAGAACTAGAACAGAACTAGAACAGAACTAGAACAGAACTAAACAGAACTAGAACAGAACTAGAACAGAACTAGAACAGAACTAGAACAGAACTAGAACAGAACTAGAACAGAACTAGAACAGAACTAGAACAGAACTAGAACAGAACTAGAACAGAACTAGAACAGAACTAGAACAGAACTAGAACAGAACTAGAACAGAACTAGAACAGAACTAGAACAGAACTAGAACAGAACTAGAACAGAACTAGAACAGAACTAGAACAGAACTAGAACAGAACTAGAACAGAACTAGAACAGAACTAGAACAGAACTAGAACAGAACTAGAACAGAACTAGAACAGAACTAGAAAACTAGAACAGAACTAGAACAGAACTAGAACAGAACTAGAACAGAACTAACAGAACTAGAACAGAACTAGAACAGAACTAGAACAGAACTTAGAACAGAACTAGAACAGAACTAGAACAGAACTAGAACAGAACTAGAACAGAACTAGAACGAACTAGAACAGAACTAGAACAACTAGAACAGAACTAGAACAGAACTAGAACAGAACTAGAACAGAAACTAGAACAGAACTAGAACAGAACTAGAACAGAACTAGAACAGAACTAGAACAGAACTAGAACAGAACTAGAACAGAACTAGAACAGACTAGAACAGAACTAGACAGAACTAGAACAGAACTAGAACATAACTAGAACATAACTAGAACAGATACTAGAACAGAAATAGACAGACTGAACAGAACTAGAACATGAACTAGAACAGAACCTAGAACAAAAACTAGAACTGAACTAGAACTGAACTAGAAACTACTGAACTAGAACTGAACTAGAACTGAACTAGAACTGAACTAGAACTGAACTAGAACTGAACTAGAACGAACTAGAACTGAACTAGAACTGAACTAGAACTGAACTAGAACTGAACTAGAACTGAACTAGAACTGACTAGAACTGAACTAGAAACTGAAACTAGAACTGAACTAGAACTGAACTAGAAACTGAACTAGAACTGAACTAGAACTGAACTAGAACTGAACTAGAACTGAACTAGAACTACTGACTGAACTAGAACTGAACTAGAACTGAACTAGAACTGAACTAGAACTGAACTACTGAACTAGACTGAACTAGAACTGAACTAGAACTGAACTAGAACTGAACTAGAACTAGAACTAGAACAGAACTAGAACACTAGAACAGAACTAGAACAGAAACTAGAACAGAACTAGAACAGAACTAGAACAGAACTAGAACAGACTAGAACAGAACTAGAACAGAACTAGAACAGAACTAGAACAGAACTAGAACAGAACTAGAACAGAACTAGAACAGAACTAGAACAGAACTAGAACAGAACTAGAACAGAACTAGAACAGAACTAGAACAGAACTAGAACAGAACTAGAACAGAACTAGAACAGAACTAGAACAGAACTAGAACAGAACTAGAACAGAAACTAGAACAGAAACTAGAACAGAACTAGAACAGAACTAGAACAGAACTAGAACAGAACAGAACTAGAACAGAACTAGAACAGAACTAGAACAGAACTAGAACAGAACTAGAACAAACTAGAACAGAACTAGAACAGAACTAGAACAGAACTAGAACAGAACTAGAACAGAACTAGAACAGAACTAGAACAGAACTAGAACAGAACTAGAACAGAACTAGAACAGAACTAGAACAGAACTAGAACAGAACTAGAACAGAACTAGAACAGAACTAGAACAGAACTAGAACAGAACTAGAACAGAACTAGAACAGAACAGAACTAGAAAGAACTAGAACAGAACTAGAACAGAACTAGAACAGAACAGAACTAGAACAGAACTAGAATAGAACTAGAACAGAACAGAACAGAACTAGAACAGAACTAGAACAGAACTAGAACAGAACTAGAACAGAACTAGAACAGAACTAGAACAGAACTAGAACAGAACTAGAACAGAACTAGAACAGAACTAGAACAGAACTAGAACAGAACTAGAAACAGAACTAGAACAGAACTAGAACAGAACTAGAACAGAACTAGAACAGAACTAGAACAGAACTAGAACAGAACTAGAACAGAACTAGAACAGAACTAGAACAGAACTAGAACAGAACTAGAACAGAACTAGAACAGAACTAGAACAAACTAGAACAGAACTAGAACAGAACTAGAACAGAACTAGAACAGAACTAGAACAGAACTAGAACAGAACTAGAACAGAACTAGAACAGAACTAGAACAGAACTAGAACAGAAATAGAACAGAACTAGAACAGAACTAGAACAGAACTAGAACAGAACTAGAACAGAACTAGAACAGAACTAGAACAGAACTAGAACTGAACTAGAACAGAACTAGAACAGAACTAGAACAGAACTAGAACAGAACTAGAACAGAACTAGAACAGAACTAGAACAGAACTAGAACAGAACTAGAACAGAACTAGAACAGAACTAGAACAGAACTAGAACAGAACTAGAACAGAACTAGAAACGGTAGACAGAACTAGAACAGAACTAGCACAGAACTAGAAACAGAACTCGAACAGAACTAGAAACTCGAAACTAGAAACATGACTAGAACTGAACTAGAACTGAACTAGAACAGAACTAGAACAGAACTAGAACAGAACTAGAACGAACTCGACACAGAACAGAAAACTAGAACAGAACTAGAACAGAACTAGAACCGAGCTAGAACAGAACTAGAACAGAACTAGAACAGAACTAGAACTAGAACCGAACTAGAACAGAACTATAAGTATATTACAATACAATGCCAAATTGTGGTATATTTTGTCAGAGGGTGGTTGAACATACACCCTGTTTGCTACGAGAGTCTGCGGTGTGTGATTTAATAAAATCAGTGAATTTTAAAAGTTTACTGATTTTTTAAATTGTGAAATAAATAAAAAATATAAAAGGGAATCCTGTCTGACATGATTTTTAATTTGTTTATTTAAATGCAACTTTTTTTTTGTGTGCAAATTTTTCAATTGAGAAATAAACTTATACAAAACTAACCCTTCATTCCCATTAACTCTAACATATGATGACATCGTTAAATGTATTTAGATATTGTATGTGTGTATGTATTTACACTTTACTTTGCACTCTGCTACATAGATTTTTTGTCGCAGTGAGAAAAAACGAAACGTCATAGATACAAATTTACCGAAATGTGAATTTAGTTCAAGGTTTTGGTTAAAAAAACAACAAAAACAACTTTGTATATTTAGCAAACTGCATGTGGTTTTTATTTAGTTGTAAAATATGAAAGTTTTGTGTATATTTTTACATGCGTTTTTTTTTTTGCTATTAAGTGTTTTGAAGTAAAAATCTAAATAAAAATATGTTTTTTTATGAATTTACTTTTAATTCATTTCTATATGTTGCAAGTAGGAAAAGTAATTCAATGATGTTGTGTTGTAGAGTGTGCTGTTTATGTCAGTAACTATGAAATTTTCGTAGTAATTGAGATATGATTTTATAAGGATACTTGAACTAAATTTATAAATATGAGACATTTTTTTTCAACAAGCTGATAAGAATCTTCAATTATATTTAAGAAATTTCGAATTTTGTTAAAGTTTGATTTAAAAAATTGTGCAGTTTTCATATAATTTATATAGATTTCTGTCCTCGTTTACAGTTATTACTTTTAATGTAAAAACACTGTTTACTTTATTTTCATTTTACATTTAAATCTTTTAAATATTTATCTTTCTAGTAAAAATAGAACGATAAAATCAGTTATTTTATAGATTTTTTCTTGATGCAGTTTTTTGTACTTTTTTTTAGTCGTCACTCAATAAATAATACTTGTTACATTTAAACAGCGAGTGACAAAATTATAGCACAACCACCATCAGCAGAACTTAATTTTTTTTTTAAATAAAGTTTTATTTTTTCCCACTTAGCGTCAAACCCTAATAATTTAGTTTGCATTTTTTTAATATTT
Organism: Lucilia sericata; assembly: GCF_015586225.1. Lineage (NCBI taxonomy): Eukaryota > Metazoa > Arthropoda > Insecta > Diptera > Calliphoridae > Lucilia > Lucilia sericata. The sequence continues at coordinate 55,360 of NW_023995837.1, forward strand.
TAAATCCCTTTGTTCTTAACTTGCCCCCCAACTGTTGAACACAGACAATATATGCTTTAACTTTGTAAAATATTTCAGTTTTAAAACACACCTTTCTAATCGTTCTGACAGCTTTGGTTGGTGGTTGTGGCCAGGAAATTGTCCAACTTAAATGACGAGTAGCAAAAAAAAAAAAAAAAAACATTTTTTGGTTTAATAAGAAAACAAGAAAAAACAAGATTTCTATCTCATACACACTGTGTTATTTTTCATTTTTTTACAGTTTAAAATAAAAAAGAAACGATAGTTTGAAATGTCAACTTGTCACTTCCACCTTTTCACAAACCAAACGCTCAAAACATACATACATATGTACATATTGGATACAATGCCAGCAAAAACAGCAAGAAATAATAAAAAAACCGTTAGGTATGTATAAATATAATTTATTTTATTACAAAGGTGTGAACAATTTATTTAAGTTTTTTTCTATACTAACAAAAGAGACAAGTGTTTTAAATATAAATGATGATTTGTAGGATGTGAAATGTAATGGATTTATTAAGGATTTTATTTATTTAAAGGACTTTAAAACTGTTTTAAATTGCATAATTTTTAAATAACAAGCATTTAAATCTTGTGAGAAAAACTTTGCGTATGATTAATATCGTTGTATATTAAGAATTACATGTTAAGTATACGTTAAGCCATATGAAAAACGGTTTAAAAACAGTTAAAGGTTTGTTTAATATTTAATAAGAACTGAATTAGAACTGAACTAGAACTGAACTAGAACTGAACTAGAACTGAAATAGAACTGAACTAGAACTGAACTAGAACTGAACTAGAACTGAACTAGAACTGAACTAGAACTGAACTAGAACTGAACTAGAACTGAACTAGAACTGAACTAGAACTGAGCTAGAACTGAACTAGAACTGAACTAGACTGAACTAGAACTGAACTAGAACTGAACTAGAACTGAACCTAGAACTACGGACTAGAACTGAACTAGAACTACTGAACTAACTAGAACTAACTAGAACTGAACTAGAAAACTAGAACTGAACTAGAACTGAACTAGAACTGAACTAGAACTGAACTAGAACTGAACTAGAACTGAACTAAACTGAACTAGAACTGAACTAGAACTGAACTAGAACTGAACTAGAACTGAACTAGAACTGAACTAGAACTGAACTAGAACTGAACTAGAACTGAACTAGAACTGAACTAGAACTGAACTAGAACTGAACTAGAACTGAACTAGAACTGAACTAGAACTGAACTAGAACTGAACTAGAACTGAACTAGAACTGAACTAGAACTGAACTAGAACTGAACTAGAACTGAACTAGAACTGAACTAGAACTGAACTAGAACTGAACTAGAACTGAACTAGAACTGAACTAGAACTGAACTAGAACTGAACTAGAACTGAACTAGAACTGAACTAGAACTGAACTAGAACTGAACTAGAAAGAACTGAACTAGAAGAACTAGAACTGAACTGAACTGCTGAACTAGAACTGAACTAGAACTGAACTAGAACTGAACTAGAACTGAACTAGAACTGAACTAGACTGAACTAGAACTGAACTAGAACTGAACTAGAACTGAACTAGAACTGAACTAGAACTGAACTAGAACTGAACTAGAACTGAACTAGAACTGAACTAGAACTGAACTAGAACTGAACTAGAACTGAACTAGAACTGAACTAGAAACTGAACTAGAACTGAACTAGAACTGAACTAGAACTGAACTAGAACGGAACTAGAACTGAACTAGAACTGAACTAGAACTGAACTAGAACTGAACTAGAACTGAACTAGAACTGAACTAGAACTGAACTAGAACTGAACTAGAACTGAACTAGAACTGAACTAGAACTGAACTAGACTGAACTAGAACTGAACTAGAACTGACTAGAACTGAACTAGAACTGAACTAGAACTGAACTAGAACTGAACTAGAACTGAACTAGAACTGAACTAGAACTGAACTAGAACTGAACTAGAACTGAACTAGAACTGAACTAGAACTGAACTAGAACTGAACTAGAACTGAACTAGAACTGAACTAGAACTGAACTAGAACTGGAACTAGAACTGAACTAGAACTAGAACTAACTGAACTAGAACTGAACTAGAACTGAACTAGAAACTGAATAGAACTGAACTAGAACTGAACTAGAACTGAACTAGAACTGAACTAGAACTGAACTAGAACTGAACTAGAACTGAACGAATGAACTAGAACTGAACTAGAACTGAACTAGAACTGAACTAGAACTGAACTAGAACTGAACTAGAACTGAACTAGAACTGAACTAGAACTGAACTAGAACTGAACTAGAACTGAACTAGAACTGAACTAGAACTGAACTAGAACTGAACTAGAACTGAACTAGAACTGAACTAGAACTGAACTAGAACTGAACTAGAACTGAACTAGAACTGAACTAGAACTGAACTAGAACTGAACTAGAACTGAAACTAGAACTGAACTAGAACTGAACTAGAAAACTGAACTAGAACTGAACTAGAAACTGAACTAGAACTGAACTAGAACTGAACTAGAACTGAACTAGAACTGAACTAGAACTGAACTAGAACTGAACTAGAACGAACTGAACTGACTAGAACTGAACTAGAACTGAACTAGAACTGGACTAGAACTGAACTAGAACTAGAACTGAACTAGAACTGAACTAGAACTAGAACTGAACTAGAACTGAACTAGAACTGAACTAGAACTGAACTAGAACTGAACTAGAACTGAACTAGAACTGAACTAGAACTGAACTAGAACTGAACTAGAACTGAACTAGAACTGAACTAGAACTGAACTAGAACTGAACTAGAACTGAACTAGAACTGAACTAGAACTGAACTAGAACTGAACTAGAACTGAACTAGAACTGAACTAGAACTGAACTAGAACTGAACTAGAACTGAACTAGAACTGAACCAGAAGTTAGTTTAAACTTCTTAACTAAAACTTATTTCTTTCACATTTCACACTGTACACTTTTGTCATAATATATTCAACATAAAAGAGGCAACTTCATTGAATAAATTTATATAATAAGAACTCGATTGAGTTACTCTATGTTTTAAGTAAATTGGATTCTATTTATGCATATTAGATAAACAATGTGACAAAAATAAATGAAACAACTAGATTCTAAAAAATAAATATATTTTATTTCCACTAACACTGTTGGAAAACATTTAATATTTTGTTCAAATAAAATTATTCCGATTTTTTGTTCGTTTTAATGTATTGCATGATTGAAACAAATGATTGCAAATAATGTAGAGAAGTACTTTTTTCAGTTCTATTTATCCTGCACACACAAACACACAATTCAATTCATACATATTTGTCTTCTTATTTAAGTCCTTAAGGAGTAAACAATGCATATCAAATGCTTTCAACCCCTAGATTTTTCAAATGAAATCAACCAACACAATTTACACAAGTAGTTTTGTTCTTGTTTTTTTTTCTTGCAACAGTAAACTGCAACAACTACTTTAGTACTATATACAATAGTCGGAAAAAATATCTAATGTATTCTAAATTCTTACTCTTTTTTTCTGTTCTTGATTTGGCTTTTTTTTTTCTTTTTCCTCCAACACATACACATTTTATTTGCTCACATCTAAACCATCAGTTTTCGAATGGATTTGCATACCCAGTATGATTTTTTTCTGTTCTGTTCAATATATATTTTTTTGTAGTCTTTGGACTTGCATTTTATTTCAATCCTTTTGTAAAGATAACTTATTGTCTCTCGTTTGATAAAACTGTCGTTAGACATGGAAACATCATACATCATTATTGCAACATGAACAAATGTAGATACAACATAGACACATAGAAAAAACTAAAGAAAGGAAAACATACTTTTAGTAAAATGTACACAATGTACAAAACGTACTTGACCAATTTGATGCAGTCTTTTAGGTTCAGTATAATTTTTTCATCTCCTGTTACTGTCCTGCCTGCTTCATGTCTGTCAGTAATACATGCTGGTCGAACATGTTAAATTTTTACTAACAATAAGGAATTTAACATTTATATTGGTGAAGGGTTAAGGTGGCTAAATAGTTTAATTATTATTCCTTTTAACTTAGTTTTAGTTCAATTCATGGAAATCACTTTTACACTGACTTAATACACACACATTTCATTGCTTTATTTGTATTTTTGTTTACAAAAAAAAAAAAAAAAAATAATAAATATCTTCTACTCATGCACAAACCTACATTTTCATGCATACATTTATTCACTTATTCATATATTCAACTTTACTCTTAGAGAAAACACTCCCACTCACACACTCCTACATATACATACTTGTCAACCGGAAGTATTGATAAAGCAATCATAATATTAAACATTTTGTACTCATCTTCATTCATTCACTCATTTATTCATGTATTATATTCATTTGTATAAGTATTGCTTACAGAGTGTGGGTTTTTCTCAGAGATTCTTTTTGTCATTTTTATTATCCTAAATAATGGAAGCATTCTTTAGTATTAAGAATGCAAGTACATTTGCATTTATAAGGGTAGTTTTGGGTTTAATATAATTCTGGATTATTTACCGTAACACACACATATTTAGTGTATTTGTAGGTATTTGTTTAACATGAGAGTTAGTTAGTTAGTGTTGTGTATTGTTTAAAAAACAAATAGTTTTTTAATTTGTTTCTTGTTGATTATGAAAAATGGACTTTAGTTTCCGATTTTTTTGTTGTTTAGTACTTGTTTGTCTTCAATGTGTGGTTTTGAGTGTGTTAATCAAACAAAAATTGAATCAATGAGGGATTCAATACATAAAAGGGAAATTTATAGTAGCAATTAAATAACTTACCACATAAGTTGTAGTTTTTAAATTTCATAGAAAAGTTCAAAGGTGAAAATAGGATTTTAACTTCAGTTGTCATTCTAGTTCAGTTCTAGTTCAGTTCTAGTTCAGTTCTAGTTCAGTTCTAGTTCATTCTAGTTCAGTTCTAGTTCAGTATCAGTTCAGTTCTAGTTCAGTTCTATTCAGTTCTAGTTCAGTTCTAGTTCAGTTCTAGTTCAGTTCTAGTTCAGTTTCGAGTTCAGTTCTAGTTCAGTTCTAGTTCAGTTCTAGTTCAGTTCTAGTTCAGTTCTAGTTCAGTTCTAGGTTCAGTTCTAGTTCAGTTCTAGTTCAGTTCTAGTTCAGTTCTAGTTCAGTTCTAGTTCAGTTCTAGTTCAGTTCTAGTTCAGTTCTAGTTCAGTTCTAGTTCAGTTCTAGTTCAGTTCTAGTTCAGTTCTAGTTCAGTTCTAGTTCGTTCTAGTTCAGTTCTAGTTCAGTTCTAGTTCAGTTCTAGTTCAGTTCTAGTTCAGTTCTAGTTCAGTTCTAGTTCAGTTCTAGTTCAGTTCTAGTTCAGTTCTAGTTCAGTTCTAGTTCAGTTCTAGTTCAGTCTAGTTCAGTTCTAGTTCAGTTCTAGTTCAGTTCTATTCAGTTCTAGTTCAGTTCTAGTTCAGTTCTAGTTCAGTTCTAGTTCAGTTCTAGTTCAGTTCTAGTTCAGTTCTAGTTCAGTTCTAGTTCAGTTCTAGTTCAGTTCTAGTCAGTTCTAGTTCAGTTCTAGTTCAGTTCTAGTTCAGTTCTAGTTCAGTTCTAGTTCAGTTCTAGTTCAGTTCTAGTTCAGTTCTATTCAGTTCTAGTTCAGTTTCTAGTTCAGTCTAGTTCAGTTCTAGTTCAGTTCGAGTTCAGTTCGATTCAGTTCTAGTTCAGTTCTAGTTCAGTTCTCGTTCAGTTCTAGTTCAGTTCTAGTTCAGTTCTAGTTCAGTTCTAGTTCAGTTCTAGTTCAGTTCTAGTTCAGTTCTAGTTCAGTTCTAGTTCAGTTCTAGTTTCAGTTCTAGTTCAGGTTCTATTCAGTTCTAGTTCAGTTTCTAGTTCAGTTCTAGTTCAGTTCTAGTTCAGTTCTAGTTCAGTTTCTAGTTCAGTTCTAGTTCAGTTCTAGTTCAGTTCTAGTTCAGTTCTAGTTCCATTCTAGTTCAGTTCTAGTTCAGGTTCTAGTTCAGTTACTAGTTCAGTTCTAGTTCAGTTCTAGTTCAGTTCTAGTTCAGTTCTAGTTCAGTTCTAGTTCAGTTCTATTTCAGTTCTAGTTCAGTTCTAGTTCAGTTCTAGTTCAGTTCTAGTTCAGTTCTAGTTCAGGTTCTAGTTCAGTCTAGTTCTAGTTCGTTCAGTTCTAGTTCAGTTCTAGTTCAGTTCTAGTTCAGTTCTAGTTCAGTTCTAGTTCAGTTCTAGTTCAGTTCTAGTTCAGTTCTAGTTCAGTTCTAGTTCAGTTATAGTTCAGTTCTAGTTCAGTTCTAGTTCAAGTTCTAGTTCAGTTCTAGTTCAGTTCTAGTTCAGTTCTAGTTCAGTTCTAGTTCAGTTTCTAGTTCAGTTCTAGTTCAGTTCTAGTTCAGTTCTAGTTCAGTTCTAGTTCAAGTTCTAGTTCATTTAGTTCAGTTCTAGTTCAGTTCTAGTTCAGTTCTAGTTCAGTTCTAGTTCAGTTCTAGTTCAGTTCTAGTTCAGTTCAGTCAGTTCTAGTTCAGTTCTAGTTAGTTCTAGTTCAGTTCTAGTTCAGTTCTAGTTCAGTTTAGTTCAGTTCTAGTTCAGTTCTAGTTCAGTTCTAGTTCAGTTCTAGTTCAGTTCTAGTTCAGTTCTAGTTCAGTTCTAGTTCAGTTCTAGTTCAGTTTCTAGTTCAGTTCTAGTTCAGTTCTAGTTCAGTTCTAGTTCAGTTCTAGTTCAGTTCTAGTTCGTTTCTAGTTCAGTTCTAGTTCAGTTCTAGTTCAGTTCTAGTTCAGTTCTAGTTCAGTTCAGTTCAGTTCTAGTTCAGTTCTAGTTCAGTTCTAGTTTCAGTTCTAGTTCAGTTCTAGTTCAGTTCTAGTTCAGTTCTAGTTCAGTTCTAGTTCAGTTCTAGTTCAGTTCTAGTTCAGTTCTAGTTCAGTTCTAGTTCAGTTCTAGTTCAGTTCTAGTTCAGTTCTAGTTCAGTTCTAGTTCAGTTCTAGTTCAGTTCTAGTTCAGTTCTAGTTCAGTTCTAGTTCAGTTCTAGTTCAGTTCTAGTTCAGTTCTAGTTCAGTTCTAGTTCAGTTCTAGTTCAGTTCTAATTCAGTTCTAGTTCAGCACACTTCTTGTTCTTTGTTTTTTTCATTTTATCAAAATTATAAATCTTTCATTTAAAGAATTCTCATTTTAAAAGCTAATCGATTAAAACCTGTAACAATAATCTAAATTTAAAGCATACATTTACTAACATTACCAATCTTTCTCGTATGAACTGAACTGTATAGTTTTTAAAAATATTTATTTAATAAATCAAAAATTACTCTGGAAATTTTCTACATACGAGTGAGTACAACGAGTGCATCCTCTTGATATTATTTTTCTTATTTTTCACAAAATAAAATTATGTGTTTAAATTCTTGTTGCTATTGCGACGAGTATTAAGAGTATATTTGTACAGTTATAAATATAAACTTATAGCTTATAACTGTATAAAGAAGAGAAAAAAAAATCGGAAAAAAAAGGATTATTTGTTTGTAAAGTCTGTAAACGAAAGAAATGTGATGTAATTACAAGAGCTAGATGTCTGTCTAGTTTTTGCAGTTAGTTTAGGAACTAGTTTAAGAATACTTAGCATACAATTCCATCGTGGACACACTTTTTATATAAATACTAGCTTATTACCCGCTACTTTGTTAGCGAGGGTTTTTATAGAATGAGAAATATGTTGGCTCTTCATTTAGCAAGGAAAAAATAATATGTATTACAAAGATTACAAATTTTTAAATATTGGTAATTCCCTAATTTGAAGAAATGATGATTGTATATGTGTACTCAATTTTAAGTACTTAAAAGTCCACTTTTATAGATTCTCATTTACGCCGTGCTCTATATGCTTAATTTCATGTTTTTAGGTTGAATTTTATAGAAAACTCAAAAAATACCAATCGAAGGACGAAAAAGTGCCAAAAAGTTCACTTTTATAGATTCTCATTAACTAAGGCCTCTGCATGCTTAATTTCATGTTTCTAGGTTTAATTTTATGGAAAACTCAAAAAGTACCAGTCGAAGTACGATAAAGTACCAAAAAGTCCCCTTTTATAGATTCTAATTTACTCCAGGCTCTACATGCTTAATTTTATGTTTCTAGGTTAAATTTTATAAAAAACTGAAAAAAGTACCAGTCGAAGAATGAAAAAGTACAAAAAAGTCTCCTTTTATAGATTCTTATTTACTCCGGGCTCTACATGCTTAATTTCATGTTTCTATGTTCAATTTTATAGAAAAATCAAAAAGTACCAATCGAAGAACAAAAAAGTACCAAAAAGGTCCTCTTTTATAGTTTCCAATTTACTCCGGGCTCTATATGCTTAATATCATGTTTCTAGGTTCAATTTTATAGAAAAATCAAAAAGTTCCAGTCGAAGAACGAAAAAGTACCAAAAAGTCCCCTTATATATTCCCATTAACTAAGGGCTCTGCATGCTTAATTTCATGTTTCTAGGTTAAATTTTATAGAAAAATCAAAAAGTACCAGTCGAAGAACGAAAATAGTACCAAAAAGTTCCCCTTATATATTCCCATTAACTAAGGGCTCTGCATGCTTAATTTCATGTTTCTAGGTTTAATTTGATAGAAAACTCAAAAAGTACCAGTCGAAGGACGAAAAAGTACCAAAAAGTCCCCTATTATAGATTCTCATTCACTCTGGGCTCTACATGCTTAAATTCATGTTTCTAGGTTAAATTTTATAGAAAACTCAAAAAGTACCAGTCGAAAGACGAAAAAGTTCCAAAAAGTCCCCTTTTATAGATTCTCATTTACTAAGGGCTCTACATGCTTAATTTCATGTTTCTAGGTTAAATTTTATAGAAAACTCAAAAAGTACCAGTTGAAGGATGAAAAAGTACCAAAAAGTCCCCTTTTATAGATTCTCATTTACTAAGGGCTCTACATGCTTAATTTCATGTTTCTATTTTCAATATTATAGAAAACTCAAAAAGTACCAGTGGAAGGACGAAAAAGTATCAAAAGTCCCCTTTTATAGATTCTCATTTACTAAGGGCTCTACATGCTTAATTTTATGTTTCTAGGTTAAATTTTATAGAAAACTCAAAAAGTACCAGTCGAAAGACGAAAAAGTCCCCTTTTATAGATTCTCATTTCATGTTTCTAGGTTAAATTTTATAGAAAACTCAAAAAGTACCAGTCGAAGGACGAAAAAGTACAAAAAAGTCCCCTATTATAGATTCTCATTTACTCTGGGCTCTACATGCTTAATTTCATGTTTGTAGGTTAAATTTTATAGAAAACTCAAAAAGTACCAGTCGAAGGACGAAAAAGTACCAAAAAGTCCCCTATTATAGATACTCATTTACTCCAGGCTCTACATGCTTAAATTCATGTTTCTAGGTTAAATTTTATAGAAAACTCAAAAAGTACCAGTCGAAAGACGAAAATGTTCCAAAAAGTCCCCTTTTATAGATTCTCATTTACTCCGGGCTACATGCTTAATTTCATGTTTCTAGGTTAAATTTTATAGAAAACTCAAAAAGTATCGGTCGAAAGACGAAAAAGTACCAAAAAGTCCCCTATTATAGATTCTCATTTACTAAGGGCTCTACATGCTTAATTTCATGTTTCTAGGTTAAATTTTATAGAAAACTCAAAAAGTACCAGTCGAAGGACGAAAAAGTACCAAAAAGTCCCCTATTATAGATTCTCATTTACTCTGGGCTCTACATGCTTAAATTCATGTTTCTAGGTTAAATTTTATAGAAAACTCAAAAAGTACCAGTCGAAAGACGAAAAAGTTCCAAAAAGTCCCCTTTTATAGATTCTCATTTACTCCGGGCTCTACATGCTTAATTTCATGTTTCTAGGTTAAATTTTATAGAAAACTCACAAAGTATCAGTCGAAAGACGAAAAAGTACCAAAAAGTCCCCTTTTATAGATTCTCATTTACTAAGGGCTCTACATGCTTAATTTCATGTTTCTAGGTTAAATTTTATAGAAAACTCAAAAAGTACCAGTCGAAGGATGAAAAAGTACCAAAAAGTCCCCTTTTATAGATTCTCATTTACTAAGGGCTCTACATGCTTAATTTCATGTTTCTAGGTTAAATTTTATAGAAAACTCAAAAAGTACCAGTCGAAAGACGAAAAAGTACCAAATAGTCCCCTTTTATAGATTCTCATTTACTAAGGGCTCTACATGCTTAATTTTATGTTTCTAGGTTAAATTTTATAGAAAACTCAAAAAGTACCAGTCGAAGGACGAAAAAGTACCAAAAAGTCCCCTTTTATAGATTCTCATTAACTAAGGCCTCCGCATGCTTAATTTCATGTTTCTAGGTTAAATTTTATAGAAAACTCAAAAAGTACCAGTCGAAGGACGAAAAAGTACCAAAAAGTCCCTTTTATAGATTCTCATTTACTCCGGGCTCTACATGCTTAATTTCATGTTTTAGGTTAAATTTTATAGAAAACTCAAAAAGTACCAGTCGAAGGACGAAAAAGTACCAAAAAGTCCCCTATTATAGATTCTCATTTACTCTGGGCTCTACATGCTTAATTTCATGTTTCTAGGTTAAATTTTATAGAAAACTCAAAAAGTACAAGTCGAAGGACGAAAAAGTACCAAAAAGTCCCCTATTATAGATTCTCATTTACTCTGGGCTCTACATGCTTAATTCATGTTTCTAGGTTAAATTTTATAGAAAACTCAAAAAGTACCAGTCGAAAGACGAAAAAGTTACCAAAAAGTCCCCTTTTATAGATTCTCATTTACTCCGGGCTCTACATGCTTAATTTTATGTTTCTAGGTTAAATTTTATAGAAAACTCAAAAAGTACCAGTCGAAAGACGAAAAAGTACCAAAAAGTCCCCTATTATAGATTCTCATTTACTAGGGCTCTACATGCTTAATTTCATGTTTCTAGGTTAAATTTTATAGAAAACTCAAAAAGTACCAGTCGAAGGACGAAAAAGTACCAAAAAGTCCCCTATTATAGATTCTCATTTACTCTGGGCTCTACATGCTTAATTTCATGTTTGTAGATTAAATTTTATAGAAAACTCAAAAAGTACCAGTCGAAGGACGAAAAAGTACCAAAAAGTCCCCTTATTATAGATTCTCATTTACTCTGGACTCTACATGCTTAATTCATGTTTCTAGGTTAAATTTTATAGAAAACTCAAAAAGTACCAGTCGAAAGACGAAAATGTACCAAAAAGTCCCCTATTATAGATTCTCATTTACTCTGGGCTCTACATGCTTAATTTCATGTTTCTAGGTTAAATTTTATAGAAAACTCAAAAAGTACCAGTCGAAAGGACGAAAAAGTACCAAAAAGTCCCCTTTTATAGATTCTCATTTACTCAGGGCTCTACATGCTTAATTTCATGTTTCTAGGTTAAATTTTATAGAAAACTCAAAAAGTATCCAGTCGAAAGACGAAAAAGTACCAAAAAGTCCCCTTTTATAGATTCTCATTTACTAAGTGCTCTACATGCTTAATTTCATGTTTCTAGGTTAAATTTTATAGAAAACTCAAAAAGTACCAGTCGAAAGACGAAAAAGTACCAAAAAGTCCCCTTTTATAGATTCTCATTTACTAAGGGCTCTACATGCTTAATTTCATGTTTCTAGGTTAAATTTTATAGAAAACTCAAAAAGTACCAGTCGAAAGACGAAAAAGTACCAAATAGTCCCCTTTTATAGATTCTCATTTACTTAGGGCTCTACATGCTTAATTTTATGTTTCTAGGTTAAATTTTATAGAAAACTCAAAAAGTACCAGTGGAAGGACGAAAAAGTACCAAAAATTCCCCTTTTATAGATTCTCATTAACTAAGGCCTCCGCATGCTTAATTTCATGTTTCTAGGTTAAATTTTATAGAAAACTCAAAAAGTACCAGTCGAAGGACGAAAAAGTACCAAATAGTCCCCTTTTATAGATTCTCATTTACTCCGGGCTCTACATGCTTAATTTCATGTTTCTAGGTTAAATTTTATAGAAAACTCAAAAAGTACCAGTCGAAGGACGAAAAAGTACCAAAAAGTCCCCTTTTATAGATTCTCATTTACTCCGGTCTCTACATGTTTAATTACATGTTTCTAGGTTCAATATTATAGAAAATTCAAAAAGTACCTTTTGAAGAACGAAAAAGTACCAAAAAGTCCCATTTTATAGATTCTCATTTACTCCGAGCTCTACATGCTTAATTTCATGTTTCTAGGTTTAATTTTAAAGAAAACTCAAAAAAGTACCTGTGTAGAACGAAAAAGTAGCGAAAAGTCCCTTTATTATTAATTTCATGTTTCTATTTCAATATCATAGAAAACTCAAAAAGGACCAGTTGGAGAATGAAAAGTACCAAAAAATATCACTTGGTACCGGGGTTCCAAATAACACCCCATTAGGATATGTAGTGTTTTTAAATTTAAAAATTTTATCTAAATTCGATCATTGTGGTTGAATAAAATCAAATTTCCCATTTTTACCCCTTTTGGTACTTTTTTCCTCCCCATTAACGAAATAAAAATTCTATTCCAAAAAGTTGCAACATCGTAGTGGGAGCCCCTTATTATGTATTCATATGTATAAGTTAATAAACCAAAAACAATGTTTTATGAAAAAAGTACCAAAAATAGGTACAATTTTAACCCCTTAAACGTCCGAATATCCAAAAAGTACTAAATTCATATTTTTATTTTTTCGTTAAGTTATGAAGGAGTCAAAAATATTTTTTGAATGTGCACTGGTTTAAAAGATACATGGGGTGCGAAAAAAGTACCAAAATACAGTTTTTACCCGTTTATTCCCTAAAGGGGCCGAATTTTAAAAAAGTACCAGACACCTATCCGTTTATTTTTTAAATGAACGGCGATAAGCTTTAAACTGTTTTTGTATCTTTTCTAGTTTAGGAGATATAAGGTTACCGAATTTACCCGTTTTTACCCTTTTTTACCCCCTAAACATTCGAATTTCCAAAAATCCCGTCTTAGTGGATCTATTTGGCGGGAGACCAACCTCCTGTCCAAATTTCAGCTCTTTAGCTTCAACCGTTTAGGCTGTGCGATGATGAATCAGTCAGTGAATCAGTCAGTCAGTCAGTCAGTCAGTCAGTAACGTTAGAATTTTATATATATAGATAATGGATATATGACCTGGAGGGATTGTGGTGCAAGGTTTTGTTTAATTAAATCGAATGAAAAAGTACTACGCATAAACGACAGAGTGAGAATCGAGGTAAGTGCAATGGTTTTGTGGGAACTAGCAGGAGTTTTGTTGTTGTTTTTGTTATTTTAGAATAATATGCATATTTAATTATACAAATATACATATGTATGTATGTTTGTATGTTCGGTTGTATGTACTTCAGTTTTTATTCAATTCTAGTTCAGTTTTAGTTCAGTTTTAGTTCAGTTCTAGTTCAGTTCTAGTTCAGTTCTAGTTCAGTTCTAGTTCAGTTCTAGTTCAGTTCTAGTTCAGTTCTAGTTCAGTTCTAGTTCAGTTCTAGTTCTAGTTCAGTTCTAGTTCAGTTCTAGTTCAGTTCTAGTTCAGTTCTAGTTCAGTTCTAGTTCAGTTCTAGTTCAGTTCTAGTTCAGTTGTAGTTCAGTTGTAGTTCAGTTGTAGTTCAGTTGTAGTTCAGTTCTAGTTCAGTTCTAGTTCTAGTTCAGTTCTAGTTCAGTTTTAGTTCAGTTCTAGTTCAGTTCTAGTTCAGTTCTAGTTCAGTTCTAGTTCAGTTCTAGTTCAGTTCTAGTTCAGTTCTAGTTCAGTTCTAGTTCAGTTCTAGTTCGGTTCTAGTTCAGTTCTAGTTCGGTTCTAGTTCAGTTCTAGTTCAGTTCTAGTTCAGTTCTAGTTCAGTTCTAGTTCAGTTCTAGTTCAGTTCTAGTTCAATTCTAGTTCAGTTCTAGTTCAGTTCTAGTTCTAGTTCAGTTCTAGTTCAGTTGTAGTTCTAGTTCAGTTCTAGTTCAGATCTAGTTCAGTTCTAGTTCAGTTCTAGTTCAGTTCTAGTTCAGTTCTAATTCAGTTCTAGTTCAGTTCTAGTTCAGTTCTAGTTCAGTTCTAGTTCAGTTCTAGTTCAGTTCTAGTTCAGCTCTAGTTCAGTTCTAGTTCAGTTCTAGTACAGTTCTAGTTCAGTTCTAGTTCAGTTCTAGTTCAGTTCTAGTTCAGTTCTAGTCAGTTCTAGTTCTAGTTCAGTTCTAGTTCAGTTCTAGTTCAGTTCTAGTTCAGTTCTAGTTCAGTTCTAGTTCAGTTCTAGTTCAGTTCTAGTTCAGTTCTAGTTCAGTTCTAGTTCAGTTCTAGTTCAGTTCTAGTTCAGTTCTAGTTCAGTTCTAGTTCAGTTCTAGTTCAGTTCGTGTTCAGTTCTTGTTCAGTTCTTGTTCAGTTCTTGTTTAGTTCTTGTTCAGTTCTAGTTCAGTTTTTGTTCAGTTCTTGTTCAGTTCTAGTTCAGTTCTAGTTCAGTTCTAGTTCAGTTCTAGTTCAGTTCTAGTTCAGTTCTAGTTCAGTTCTAGTTCAGTTCTAGTTTAGTTCTAGTTTAGTTCTAGTTCAGTTCTAGTTCAGTTCTAGTTCAGTTCTAGTTCAGTTCTAGTTCAGTTCTAGTTCAGTTCTAGTTCAGTTCTAGTTCAGTTCTAGTTCAGTTCTAGTTCAGTTCTAGTTCAGTTCTATTTCAGTTCAGTTCTATTTCAGTTCAGTTCTAGTTCAGTTCTAGTTCAGTTCTAGTTCAGTTCTAGTTCAGTTCTAGTTCAGTTCTAGTTCAGTTCTAGTTCAGTTCTAGTTCAGTTCTAGTTCTAGTTCAGTTCTAGTTCAGTTCTAGTTCAGTTCTAGTTCAGTTATAGTTCAGTTATAGTTTAGTTCCAGTTCAGTTCTAGTCACAATATATTATTATAATGTGGTATAAGAATTTTATATTGCTGTAACATATTATAAGCAAATTGTGGTATTACACATTATAATTATATTATAATACAATTTTAATTTGATAAAATATAAATCATATTATTATTAAATATTTATGACCGATTTATTACCACTCCTTTTAAACTTAAAAAAATGTCTTGATTATTAATTACTTTTTAATTACTTGCTATGGATGATTACTTATTCAAAACATTTAAACGCATTTATCAATGTCATGGAAATATTACTTGATAACCTATGCCGAAATGCATATAAAAACTTTTGTAAATTGTATTCAAACCTTAGAATTTATTAAAATTCGAAGAGTAAAGTTTAAAACTTATAAAAAATGAATTCCTTTGTTAAAATCTTAAATTTGAGTTTAAGTATGATCATTTTGAATGGTCTTTTAAACGTTGAAGCACAAAGTGGCACCAGCGTTATTTTGGGTAGCAAACATTATTATATTGAGACCACGGAACAAGTAGGGTTTTATGAGGCAGCCAATAACTGTGCTCAATTGGGCATGTCATTGGCATCGCTCGATGCAAATACTGATGAACGTAAAAGAGTTTACTCTTTTCTCACTATAAATGGTAAGATAAATTTACGAAATGAAAAAAACATGAATAGTTTTTGAAATTATGATAATTCCCGAAAAAATTAATAAAACGAATTATTTTTTTCATAAAGAGATTTTGGATAGCAAATATTGGTTATCGGGAATTAAGACAGGATCAACAAGTTATACCTGGTTGGGCACTGGAAAACCATTAAAAGCAGCTCCAACTGGCACAGCTGGAGATTGTGTTGCAACAACCGCTACATTTGAGAATGATGGACAGGATTGCACAACATCACACTATTATATATGCGAAAAACCTATAGAACCTCCTTGCGGTAAATATGGTCAATGTCGTTACAGTTTCAGTTCGTATAACTCTTAAAATGTTTCAAAATTTTAATAAATAAATAAAACAGCATTAAAAATAATAAAAAGCGTGTTTTTTTTATAGTTTCAAAAAACTTTTTAAAGTTTATTTAGAAAAAACATTAAATTTTCATTCGTTTTTTTAGGCTAAAAGGAAAGACAATTAAAATAAAATTAAAAAAATATTATAACTTAAAAAAACACTACTTATAATACATAATTAATTAAAAAACACATGTACAAATTGTTAATTAATAATATAAAACAAAAAAAAAAGAAAAGGTCTTTTCAAATAACAATATTTGTTATTAAAAATCGTAAAAATTAAACCATAAAACTTTTAAATATTTATATAAATTTTTTTTGTTTCATTTTTCTTCTTTTAAATAATTATAAAAATAGTGACTATTTTTTTGTTTAAATTTGTATTAAAAAATTATACTAAATTAAATGATTTGTTTTTTTTTTTTTGTAATAATGCTTAAATATTTATCAAATGTATAATGGAATAATGTATGAGTATTTAAATTTTTTTATATATTTTTTTTTTTGTTCTTTAATGTATAAAAAATATTACAAAAGAATTTTAACTATATTTTCTTGCAAGAATTTGTTAAAATTGTTAAAAAACCTAAAACCAATCACATAATATTGTCTTAAGACAACATTATAGATCTGCATTTTTTTTTTAATTTGTGTCATATTTTCTAAGGAAAATTCAACAATTAATGACTGTTAATGGTTATAATTATTAAAAATTAAAATTATAACAATTTATAATTTAAATTAATACATATAAATAAAAGTTTTGCGCAAAAAAAAACTTGTATTAAGGCTAAAAAAGTTAAGGAAATACATTATAATTATGTTATAATATGGTATAACTCATTATAATAGAATTTTAAAGTGGTATAAGACATTATAATAGGATTATAATGTAATTTAACATATTATAATTGCATTATAATGCTGTCCAACTGATTATAAGACAATTATAATGCTTTAAACAAATTATATTTCAATTATAATGTAGTACGAAACAGTATAATCCAATTATAATAAAGTATAAAACATTATAATCACATTTTAATGTTGTAGAATGCATTATAATCCTATTATAGTTTATAATAAAGATTTATAATACTATTATAATGCATTATAATACATTATAATACAATTATAATACAGTATAACACATTATAATTCATTAATAATTTAGTATAGTACATTATAATCCAAATATAATATAGTATAACACATTATATTCCAATTATAATATAGAAAACCAGTTTATAATACAATTATAATGGAGCGTAATACGTTAAAATTCAATTATAATGCATTATAGTATATTATAATCCAATTATAATTTAGTAATACGCATTATAATCTAATTATAATTTATTATAAAACATTATAATTTAATTATAATATAGAATAGTAGATTATAATTCAATTATAATTCATTATAACAAATTATAATCCAATTATAATGTAGTATACCACAATATAATTTCATTATAATATGATATAACACATTATAATTTAATTATAATATAGTATAGCATATTATAATTTAATTATAATGTAGTATAATCCCTTATAATCCAGTTATAATGTATTTTAAAACATTATAATGGAATTATAATGTAATAGAACATATTATAATCTAATTATAACAGATTATAGAACATTATAATCCCTCTATAATGTATTAAAACCCATTATAATCACATCATAGTGTATTAAAACACATTATAATTCCATTATAATGCATCATAAGATATTATATTGCAATTATAATAGATTTTAACATATTATAATTACATTATAAAGGAGTAAAACACATTATAATCCAATTATAATGGATTATAACACATTATATTTCCATTATAATATATTAAAATACCTTATAAGTCAATTATAACCTTTTAAACATTATAATACTACACATTTCCCTTTAACATCTTTGCCTTAACTTTTAAGCCCCTAGAATGTATATTATACACTCCCAAAGCCCTTTTGTTTTAAACTAATTCCTAATAAACGCTTAAAAATTTATTTTCTAATCTTTTGTTCTAGTGTTTTTCCTATATTTTATATTATTTTTATAAAATAATAAACCTGCATTTTGTGTCATGACGTTTGTTTTAACTATAAATTAATTACACACTTAAATAACTAAAAAATTTAAAAAAAAATAAAATAAAAATTTCATAACCCTAGTCCTGGTCATAGAACATAAAAATATAATAGTCTGTGTTAATTTAAAATAAATTTTAAATAATTATTCGCTCATTTTCCCACCTTCGCTAGTGATGGTAGTAGGGGCCACCAAACTGATATGTGGGAGGATGTTTTTGGGCAGGATTATAGAGATTATGATGTGAAGATGATCGTCTGGGTGGCTGAGGACGATAGCCGTAGGACGTGGGATAATCACCATCTTCATGCTGTAGAGAGGTGGAGGCATTTTGTGCGCGCGTCGAGGGTGAATGACGACGCATATAACGTTCTTCTATATTAGACGCGGGCCAACGTTGAAAATGTCTAGTTGAATCTTCGGAAGAACGTCTACGTTGATAACGTTTACCACCCGAGGAGTTGGCAAGTGCTGCTGCGCCAGTATTATGATGTTGATGATAGCTACTCTCATCACCACTAGCGCTATTATTGTGTGGTGACTGTTGCTGTTGCAGTGCTGTGCGATATTTACGGCGTGAACGTTCATCTAGGGAAGAAGTGGGCGTGACACGTTGTTCAATTTCATCTACAAACTCACCCTGACGTCTTTGTAAATCGGCACCATAGTTATCGTAGGCGAAACGTTCTCCACCTCTTTGTGAGGAGAGTTTACGTTCTTGATGTTCATCGAGCCGAGAACGCCATTCATGAGCTGATACCTTTTGATTGTATAAAGCGGGATGAGGTTGGAATTGGGAGGGTGAATTATTGGCAAATAGATCATTATAGGAGGATTTACGCCAGCCTTCTTCATAACGTCGCTGTGTAGTCTCATCTTCTAGAGCTTGGCGTCTTTGTGAGCGTGAGGAACTGCTCTCAGAGGAATCCTCTCCGGAGGTGCCTATGCCTAGATCTTTTTCATCACCATATGCCTTATAGGGAGCTCCTAGGAAACCCTTGTTGCCGAAACCATTGACACCTCCCATGGCCGAGGAAGTATAGGGCATATAGAAGGCATTAATAAAGTTTTTATCCATTTTGGCTACCTTCAGTTTAACATCTAAATCATCAATTTCTTCCTCACCACCGGTATCGCGACCCGTCCAAGTTTGCCAAGAGCCAGGACCGAAGAGCGACAACAAAACGGGCAACAAAAACAAGCCATGCATGGCACCAAAGAATATTACCAAGAAGACCATTTTAAAGAACACCAAGAATATATAACTTTGAGCCAAAAGTAAAGCCACTATACCCAAAATGGTGGAGCTGGAACCTTGCAATATGGGCAAGCCTAAAGAATGGAAAGATTCACGTACTCTGGCCTTGGGACTCTTCTTCTTCGAAGACATATAAGTGTAGCAAATGTGGGCGGTAAAGTCCACCGAGAAACCTATACACATGATCAAATTAATCATGGAAATCGAATCCAAATTGACATCCCACAAAGCCATATAACCAGCCACGCCCAATTCGATAGAGATAACGGAGAAGGCCACCCATAGGGAACACAAGAAATTGGGTATAAACACAAAGGATATAATCATCATAATAACAGCACCAATAACCATGGCCTGCAGCGAAGTAGGACGCACCAGTTCAAATTGATCGAAGAACACAAAGTAGGGATGGAAAATGGTGGCATTTAAAGGAGAGTCCTTACAGATCTGTCTCAAGTCTCTAACCATTTCCTTTTCATGATTGGTATCGGTAATATTAACCGCTTGTATCAGCAATCTGGAGGCTATAATGCGGGTTTCATTTTCATTAAACTTAACATCCAAAGAGAAAGGATTTCCGGGGAATAACCAATGCTCCTTGACAGCTTCTATGAACTCCTGTTCCGTGTCCAAGGTTAAGTTCAAATATTCATTATTACGATCCACAAAGGAGACAAACGAACGCAACCATGATTCGGTATACAGAGAAGAAGTAACATACGAAGTATTCTCCAAATTACGGGTCAATTCCTCAATTTGATCCTGGACCATGGGATCGGAATAGTTCAAATCTCCTGTGATAATAACCTGGAAGGAAAAAACAATTAGATTTTATTCAAAAATTTTAATTTCTTCTCAGAAAACCCACCTGCATTCTATAAGGAAATTCACGATAATAATCATCTTCACGATCAAAGAACTCCACCGAATACGAATCAGATCTGGACAACTTTCTGCGCTCTAAACCCTCTTTGATCTGGGTAATACCATAACAAGCACCCGCCAGATAGGCACCAAAGATTAAAATAATCAAAAATTTACACCATTTATTATTGATAACAGCGGCCATTTTGTTGCGGAAAAATCTCATTAAAATATGATCCTTATTATCAATGGGATTGTCAGGATCCTCACGATTAATACCGCCCGACATGATGGAACGATAGAAAATATTACGCTTTTCTGTAATAAAAACAAAAATTTCTTAATGGATTTTTAAAATTTAAGAAAAATCTTATGGTACTTACCCTTTATAGCCACCGATAAAGATTGGACCCTGCAGCCAAATAGAGCATGACGATTTTGATGTTCCCGATAACCCGATATCGCCATACAGGCAGCAAAGAAGGTAATATGCCATAGAAATGTGAAACCTACAGCAAAAACAGAATATTTACAGAAAATCTGTACCGATCTGAAAGGACTAATGACACCAATCCAGAAGGAAATTAAATCGGTTAAGGAGGTAATGGTTATGGAAACAGCAGCCTCAGACATTGTATGACCCATACGTTCGGCCACCGATTGTTTTAAAGAGGTACGACGCCAAGCAGCCAACATGACAAAGGTATCATCAATGCCAATACCTGAAGGATTGAGATAAGATATAGAAACATTAGTTAACGGGACTTTGGAGAAAAAGTACTTTTTTGGTACTTTTTGGGAAAAAATGTACAATTTTTATTATTTTGAACAGACAATTTTTTAAAAATTATTAGAAATTAAAGAAATATTAAGATTTTTAACTTTTGGGGCCAAATTGGCATAAATTAAAAAAGTACTTTTTTGGTACTTTTTGCTTTTTCTGGGTAAATGAATCAAATTCTTATTAATATTGCTATCAAATTAATGAAATCATTGGAATTTTTAAGTTTTGCGCCAAAATTGGCATAAATTAAAAAAGTACTATTTTTGGTACTTTTTGGTTTATATGGAAAATTGCTGAAAATGACATTAGTTTTGTAAGAAACTTCTTAAAAATCAATAAATCATTATAATTTTTAAGTTTTAAAGCAAAATTGGCATAAATTAAAAAAGTACTTTTTTGGTACTTTTTGCTTTTATTAAGTAACAACTGAAAATTATATTAGTTTTACCAGAAAATTGCTTAATTTATATTATAAATTGAAAAAATATTCGAAATTAATGAGTTTTGAGGTCGTAAAGCATTAATTAAAAAAAGTACTTTTTAGGTACTTTTTGATTTTTTCTAAAAATAACCTCAATTTCTAATAAATTTACAAGAAATTTGCTTAAAAATATTAGAAATTATTAGAAATTAGAGGAAAACATTACATTTCTACTTTTTTTTAACAAAATGGTGTTAAATTTAAAAAAGTACTTTTTTGGGTACTTTTTGCTTTTCTGCCATATATTACAAAATTTCAGTTAGTTTTGCAAGAATTTTTTTCATAATATATTCTAAATTAATGAAAAACATTAAATTACTACTTTTTTAAATAAAATGCCCTCAAGTTAAGAAAAGTACTTTTTTTGGTACTTTTTTAAAAATGGAAATTTTTAAGCAATTTTGGGGTTTTCAAGAATTTTAGAGGAAAATAAAATAAAATATTAGTGTTTCCAAGCAAATTTGGCCACAAATCAATTTAAAACAAAAAGTAGTTTTTTTGGTACTTTTTGCAAAAAAGTATTTTAAGGGAGAAATTTTAGTTTTTATCTCATTTTCTACAAAAATAAGTATTTTAATTCAAGTTTAACCAAAAATTTTATTCAAAAATTTATTTAAAACAAAAAGTACTTTTTTGGTACTATTTGCAAAAAGTATAAAAATTGATAAAAATCTAGTTTTTATTACACTTTTTTATGGAAATAGGAATTATTATTTGATTTTTTACAAAAAATTTAACAAAAATCAAGCAAAAGTAAAAAAGTACCTTTTGGGTACTTTTTGAAAAAAGTATCTAAAATAGCATATTTTTAGTTTTTATCACATTTTCTACATAAATAAGTATTATAGTATTATTTATTTAAAACATTTTGGCCAAAAATTAATTTTGAAATAAAAAGTACTTTTTGGGTACTTTTTTAAAAAAGTATTTAAAAGGGAGAAATTTTAGTTTTTATTACACTTTTTACAGAAAAAACTATAATAATTCAATTTCTTCCAAAAATTTTGGTCAAAAATCATGTTCAAACAAAAAGTACTTTTTGGAAAAAGTTCCAAAAATTGAAAAAAATTCATTTTTAACTTTAATAAGTGTTTTACTTAAAGCTCTACCAAAAATTTTAGCCAAAAATGTATTAAAAACAAAAAGTACTTTTTTGGTACTTTTTGCAAAAAGTTACTAAAATGAGAAAATAATAGTTTTTATCACACTTTTTAGAAAAATAAGTGTTTAGATTTTAATTCTTTCGGAAAAATTGGCGAAATATCATTTTAAAACAAAAAGAACTTTTTTTGGTACTTTTTGCAAAAAGTGCCTAAAATTGGAAAATATTAGTTTTTATTACACTTTATACAAAAATAAGTGTTTAGATTATAATTCTTTTGAAAAAAATTGGCCAAAGATCAAAATTACAAAAAAGTACTTTTTGGAAAGTTTTTGAAAAAAGTTCCCAAAATGGGAAAATTTTGCTACTTTTTTCCGTTAACACTTACCAATCATTAGAAAAGGCGCCGCCAAATTAATACCAATAAACTCTATACCCATATACATGGCCAAACCAAAGGCTGCACAAGTGGCCATTACGGCCGAAATGTTGCCCATTAAACCCAACCAGGGTTTGGAGCGCACCGAATCACCCATCATACAAGTGATTACACTAAAAAGAGCCATTAAAATGAATGTGGAGCTAAAGTAAGGCACCACCGTTTGAGTATTTTTCTCTAGCTCATGATCCAAAGTCCTAGAGGCAAAATAGGCTACGGAAATGTGTTTGAAAAAGCCAGTAGTTTCGGCCTGGCCAACCACACGTAAAAAGGTTTCTTCCCATTCGGCACCTCTGTGAAGAGAACAGAAAAAAGGGGGGCAAAAAAGGGTTAAAAGGGTTACTTTTTTGGGTTTAGAAGAACTTAAAACTTACTTAGCATCTTGCCGTTTAGTATCAGCGGTAACAAAGTATACCAATTGTATGGCTGGCACACTGACTATATAATTATCCTCGGTTAGTTTAGTGCCACCAAAGAATACGGGAAAAGCATGAGCATCCCAGGTGACCGGATTAAACATTAACGGAAAAGTCAAATTTAATTCACCGGATTCAATCTGTTTTAAGTTTAAGGAAAGGATTAATATTTTGAATATCAGTTTAACAAATAAAACTTACATCATCCATTATATAGTCCAGATTTAAAATATCATTCTCAAAACATTCATTTTCCCAGCGGGCACAAGTGTCCTTATAGGTAAAGGTCTCACCCTCATAGGTAACGGTGGCATTTTGTATGATATTATCCAATTGTCTAAGTTCTTGGAATATTTCTCTGCGTATCATGTTGTCATTGCCATCTTTGGGTATAACAATAACACGGCCAAAACGTCCTAGAAAAAGAGAGAGAACAAAGAGAGGACTCTATAAGTAACCCAGCAAACATATTTTGTAACAAAAACTCTATCTAAAATTTCATCATTTTCTTTATAATTTCTTTAATTTAGTTAAAAATAATAATTTTTTTCTTTTCAACTTCCTGCCTTTAAGCAATTGCTCGCTGGGTTATTTAAAAGTTTATTGTTTGTTAGAGTATGCTGCTACGTGATCATAAATTTAATGTTTACCTTATTTGTTGCATGTGTGTTTAATTTTTTTTTTGGTTTGTCATATTTTTATATTATTTTGTTATTGTTTTTATTTAAACAAATATATGGCGTTTTATTAATTTAATTGTAAATCTAATGGGCGGCTTGCAAAATGTTCACTCATAAACAACTTAAACAAAAAACATGGTGGCATTTTGTTTTTTATGAAATATTTTCTTTCTTAAAACAATTACCTGCCCAAGCCCTTTTAGCAATACTTTTCAAAACAGTAATACATAAAAAATTTTGGGGTTAAATAACCCAAAAAAATGTGTCAATTACAATAGAAACCAAATTAGCAAATCGAGTATGTGGTCAAAAAAAGTTTTCGAACATATAAAAATCTTAAGAAAAAGCTCATTAAAAATTCTTGAATAAAAAGGTTAAAATATGATTTACGAAAATTCGAAATTAAGTTCGAAAATTTTCGAACATAGAAAAAAATTGTTAAACACTCAAAATTTTGGTCTGGTTAACTTAATTTAAGCACAAAAACCTTAAAATTTGGATTTTAAGACATTTTCGAAAATTCGAAATTAAGTTCGAAAATTTTCGAACATGAGAAAATCGCTGCAAAAATGCAAAATTTAGCTCAGCTAAACTTATTTTATGGATAAATATCTTAAAATTTGGGTTTTAAGATAATTTCGAAAATTCGAAATTAAGTTCGAAAATTTTCGAACATGGGAAAAACGCTTCAAAAATGTAAAATTTAGCTTAGAAAAACTTATTTTATGTATAAAAGCCTTAAAATACAAGTTTTAAAGCAATTTCGAAAATTCAAAATTAAGTACGAAAATTTTCGTACATGGGAAAAGCGGTTGAAAAATGCTAAAATTCACTCATTTAATGTGAATTTATGATTTTATGAATAAAAACTTACAAATACAGTTCTTAAAGCAATTGCGAAAATTCGAAGTTAAGTTCGAAAATTTTCGAACATAGAAAAA
>NW_023995838.1:2500-70933 GCF_015586225.1 Lucilia sericata
TCTATTCAGTTCTAGTTCAGTTCTAGTTCAGTTCTAGTTCAGTTCTAGTTCAGTTCTAGTTCAGTTCTAGTTCAGTTCTAGTTCAGTTCTAGTTCAGTTCTAGTTCTAGTTCTAGTTCAGTTCTAGTTCTTGTTCTAGTTCAGTTCTAGTTCTTGTTCAGTTCTAGTTCTTGTTCAGTTCTAGTTCAGTTCTAGTTCAGTTCTAGTTCAGTTCTAGTTCAGTTCTAGTTCAGTTCTAGTTCAGTTCTAGTTCTGTTCTAGTTCAGTTCATTTATGTGCTGAAATCCTTGTATAACATTTTTAAAAATTTTATAAATTGAAATATTTTTTTCTTGTGTTGAAAAAATTAAATACTTCTTTCATATCATCCTTGTCCATATAGAGTATATACATTGATCCTTGAAAATGAAACCCATTTTGATGCCTTGGTATTACTGACACAGACACGAATGCATTTTATTACAATATCTTTTTTGTTTTGTTTTTATGCTCACACTTTAATTGACTTTAAAAACAGTCGTTAAATATTAAAATTTCATAATTTTTATACTCTCGTACATGAGATATAAGAATATATGAGAGTAGTATTTAAGGTTCGTGTGTTTGTTAGCTTTAGGTTATGGTAACTGTGTCTGCTTGTTTTTTGCTCTTTTGGCAATATGTTGCATATGTTTCTTGTGTGTTTGTAATTTTTATGTTTGCCTACCATTTGTGGTCTGGTTTTAAGTAAACGTATGTGTCTACATATACATTTATATATGTTTCCATATCGGAGAGTGTAGTTTTAATATTTTTTTATGATTTAACTTTCTGGCCTTACCTTAAACAAAAAACAAAAATGAATATTTTTGTTTTTATAATACAAATTTATAAACAAATGTGAGTAAATTTTTGTAAATACACATGAATATGTATATTTATACCGTATGCATGATTTCTTTTATACATATCTTTTAAATATGTATGTATTTTGATAAAAATTATAAAAAATAAAACTTTTTATGTGCTTTTTATGATCATATTTTTATAGCACACACAGAGCTTCAGCTGGGACATGTACAATATATTAAAAATCACAACAAACCTCAAATGGACATTGAAAATACATACATTTAGGTTTTGATAAGTTGTAAATATTTTTGATTGAGGGAAAAATATTATAATACAAAAAAAGGGAAATTGTTGTGTATTTTGACGAAACATATGGTATTAATTTCAAAAATTTATATAATTTATATAAAAACCGTAAAAAAGAAAACAATATTTTGTATTGAAAAATTATAATTATTTTAATGAACAGCAATTTGTCTTTTCAATATTAAGTATTTCTGAGTAAATAAAAATAACTTCGCTAAACTTCTTACTCTACGTATGTGTAATATTTTCGAAGATAAATAATAATCATACGTACTGTACAGCGACTAAGTAAGTACGTTGTTTATAGATAATGCAGAAAGGACCATTATGGACCATATATTACTTTATTTTTAACTCAAGGCAAACATTGACAAGCTAATGTCGTTATTTCTAATCAAATACAACCATAAGCTGCTATTATTGAGACTTTTTTAATTTCTTCCCAAAATAGTCTACTTTATTGTTCATGTTTATAAAGGCACCACAAATTAACTTTTACATATTTACATGCAAGTTCACATGTCTTTTTATACAGACATAAATCCAATCTAAATCAAACCTGCTTTAATATTTATACATACATACTTCAGAAATCATTTTAATAAGTTTTTTTTTCATATGCACCAGCACCTGTTTTATATATACATACTTTCTTGTAGTATTAAAACACCGAATTTTTCCATTTATTTTGTGTTTGTTTGTTTTCTGAGTGAATGTAAAAATGTAATAAAAATCTACTCATAAAATTGTTTACAACATAATGCATTTGTTTCTTATTATACAATACATGCACAGAAACCATATGGATTTAAAGGTTCCTATATGAGTTAGTTGTTAAGCACTTTGAACATGATCATATGTACATATGTATATGTATGTATATCTAGGTAAGTAATAACTATGTGGGTGTGAGATTTGCTTCAGGTGTAATATGTACATTAAGCTTTTATTATTAATAAATAACACAACACACTAAATAACTTTCCTTGTATGGGACTATAATAAACACATAAAAATTTGGTGTTGTATGTATTTACGAAATTCGACATCGAGTTAATTCGACGGTTAGTATTCGGTTTGTGTGAAAGGGAAATTACGTAGAAATTTTACCTAGAACAATTATATTATTTGAAAAGCTGATATAAACATAACTTTTAATTATATGGATCAATGATATGTTCTCTAAACGAGTCAGTCTACATTATATAATATTCTCAATTTTTGCAGAATTTAAGGATCCCTAAAAACTTCGATTAGTCGAGCTTAAACTAAAACCACACTATTACGAAACAAGTATAGTTTACTAAACTGCACAGCAAAAAAGTTTTTCTTTCATCCATTTTATAGCGTGTCAAAAAATATTCACACTAACACTTACTCCAGTACTCAAAAATACGATTCCAGTAGTTTTGTGTGGCTGCAGCGTTGAGATATAATTCTTAGAATTTAAATAGAACTGAAACAAGAACTGACTAGAACTAAACTAGAACTGAACTAGAACTGAACTAGAACTGAACTAGAACTGAACTAGAACTGAACTAGAACTGAACTAGAACTGAACTAGAACTGAACTAGAACTGAACTAGAACTGAACTAGAACTGAACTAGAACTGAACTAGAACTGACTAGAACTGAACTAGAACTGAACTAGAACTGAACTAGAACTGAACTAGAACTGAACTAGAACTGAACTAGAAACTGAACTAGAACTGAACTAGAACTGAACTAGAACTGAACTAGAACTGAACTAGACTGAACTAGACTGAACTAGAACTGAACTAGAACTGAACTAGAACTGAACTAGAACTGAACTAGAACTGAACTAGAACTGAACTAGAACTGAACTAGAACTGAACTAGAACTGAACTAGAACTGAACTAGAACTGAACTAGAACTGAACTAGAACTGAACTAGAACTGAACTAGAACTGAACTAGAACTGAACTAGAACTGAACTAGAACTGAACTAGAACTGAACTAGAACTGAACTAGAACTGAACTAGAACTGAACTAGAACTGAACTAGAACTGAACTAGAACTGAACTGAACTAGAACTGAACTAGAACTGAACTAGAACTGAACTAGAACTGAACTAGAACTGAACTAGAACTGAACTAGAACTGAACTAGAACTGAACTAGAACTGAACTAGAACTGACTAGAACTGAACTAGAACTGAACTAGAACTGAACTAGACTGAACTAGAACTGAACTAGAACTGAACTAGAACTGAACTAGAACTGAACTAGAACTGAACTAGAACTGAACTAGAACTACTAGACTGAACTAGAACTGAACTAGAACTGACTAG
Organism: Lucilia sericata; assembly: GCF_015586225.1. Lineage (NCBI taxonomy): Eukaryota > Metazoa > Arthropoda > Insecta > Diptera > Calliphoridae > Lucilia > Lucilia sericata. Next base: position 5,946 of record NW_023995838.1, read on the forward strand.
AACTGAACTAGAACTGAACTAGAACTGAACTAGAACTGAACTAGAACTGAACTAGAACTGAACTAGAAACTGAACTAGAACTGAACTAGAACTGAACTAGAACTGAACTAGAACTGAACTAGAACTGAACTAGAACTGAACTAGACTGAACTACTGAACTAGAACTGAACTAGAACTGAAACTAGAACTGAACTAGAACTGAACTAGAACTGAACTAGAACTGAACTAGAACTGAACTAGAACTGAACTAGAACTGAACTAGAACTGAACTAGAACTGAACTAGAACTGAACTAGAACTGAACTAGAACTGAACTAGAACTGAACTAGAACTGGAACTAGAACTGAACTAGAACTGAACTAGAACTGTAACTAGAACTGAACTATAACTGAACTAGAACTGAACTAGAACTGAACTAGAAACTGAACTAGAACTGAACTAGAACTGAACTAGAACTGAACTAGAACTGAACTAGAACTGAACTAGAACTGAACTAGAACTGAACTAGAACTGAACTAGAACTGAACTAGAACTGAACTAGAACTGAACTAGAACTGAACTAGAACTGAACTAGAACTGAACTAAACTGAATCTAGAACTGAACTAGAACTAGAACTAGAACTGAACTAGAACTGAACTAGAACTGAACTAGAACTGAACTAGAACTGAACTAGAACTGAACTAGAACTGAACTAGAACTGAACTAGAACTGAACTAGAACTGAACTAGAACTGAACTAGAACTGAACTAGAACTGAACTAGACTGAACTAGAACTGAACTAGAACTGAACTAGAACTGAACTAGAACTGAACTAGAACTGAACTAGAACTGAACTAGAACTGAACTAGAACTGAACTAGAACTGAACTAGAACTGAACTAGAACTGAACTAGAACTGAACTAGAACTGAACTAGAACTGAACTAGAACTGAACTAGAACTGAACTAGAACTGAACTAGAACTGAACTAGAACTGAACTAGAACTGAACTAGAACTGAACTAGAACTGAACTAGAACTGAACTAGAACTGAACTAGAACTGAACTAGAACTGAACTAGAACTGAACTAGAACTGAACTAGAACTGAACTAGAACTGAACTATAACTGAACTAGAACTGAACTAGAACTGAACTAGAACTGAACTAGAACTGAACTAGAACTGAACTAGAACTGAACTAGAACTGAACTAGAACTGAACTAGAACTGAACTAGAACTGAACTAGAACTGAACTAGAACTGAACTAGAACTGAACTAGAACTGAACTAGAACTGAACTAGAACTGAACTAGAACTGAACTAGAACTGAACTAGAACTGAACTAGAACTGAACTAGAACTGAACTAACTGAACTAGAACTGAACTAGAACTGAACTAGAACTGAACTAGAACTGAACTAGAACTGAACTAGAACTGAACTAGAACTGAACTAGAACTGAACTAGAACTGAACTAGAACTGAACTAGAACTGAACTAGAACTGAACTAGAACTGAACTAGAACTGAACTAGAACTGAACTAGAACTGAACTAGAACTGACTAGAACTGAACTAGAACTGAACTAGAACTGAACTAGAACTGAACTAGAACTGAACTAGAACTGAACTAGAACTGAACTAGAACTGAACTAGAACTGAACTAGAACTGAACTAGAACTGAACTAGAACTGAACTAGAACTGAACTAGAACTGAACTAGAACTGAACTAGAACTGAACTAGAACTGAACTAGAACTGAACTAGAACTGAACTAGAACTGAACTAGAACTGAACTAGAACTGAACTAGAACCGATCTAGAACAGAACTAGTGTTATGAAACCTCGAATCAATCATATAATAGCGTCTAAAAGGATGCAATGACTTCTTAGAAAACTGTCAGGTTAAGTATAAACCACAGAAATTGCTGTCTAAAGTGGAAATAATTTTACTCTAGTGGACAAATTTCAGTAGTTGTATGATTTTGACGTCATTGTTATTGTAGTTGTTGTTGGCCTGCTGATACTGTACCATAGCGAAAAAAAACTATAGAGAAACTAAAAATGCTGCCGTTGTAAATATGTAGTTGCTTTTTGAGTTACTTTTTTCCAAATATTTATTTCTATGTATATACATACATTTGTATGTATGTAAGTGTATACATACAAATGTACATATATATGTACTTATATGATGGTGTTATTTTGAATGATGTTTTCTTTATGGTTGATGTATTTGTGTGGCTGCATGTGTATGTAAGAGTTTGTATGTTTATTTTGAAGGTAGTTTTGTTTGAAAGCGTAAAGAATGCATTAAAGTTACACTAAAGGACTAAACGTGTTGAGTGGGAAACACGTATATGACCTCATTAAACTACTACGTGACATTTTTTTCCACTCTCGTCTGCACTTTAGTTGTTTTTTTAGTTATTTTGGTGTCACACTACCACCACTATTACTCAGCATACTTTCAGAGACATACTTACATTAGAGTAAATATTAAAAAACTACTATGTATGTATATAAAAGAGAGAAATGAAAATTTGTTCCTCCTATTTTAGGAGATTTGATAGGGCAGTGGAGATCAAATGTATTTTTTGTTAAGAAATTAATATATAGAAAGGATTCCAAAATAAGTAAGGAATCCAAAAGCAAAACCCTCTGAAATCACGTATTAAATTGAAAGACATTGATCCTGTTTTTCCTACCAATAGTTTTACAGTACAATACTTTTACTCCTCACTGTATTTTTTTTTTTTTTAATTTTTTACATTTATACTTCAAAACATATTTTTGGCATAATGCCACCACTACATACTGTGTCACACTATCTTTCAAATGGGAATATTGTCAGCTTTTTGTATTCGTTAAAAAAATACTGTGAAAGAATTTTGAGATTTTATTTTTATTACATAATTTCGTTGTTAGTTTTTTTAATTTGTTTCTTCTCTTTTTGTTTCTAAATAAGGTCAAGTAATAAACTACATGTTTAATTAACTGGTCAATTATTTCAGTTTTTTGTCATTACCTACTTGTGCAATATTCCAAATACTAAAATGTTTTGGTATCACGTTTCTCCTTTTTTTCAAATAAATGTTATCCCACTTGGGTTAGTTGAAAAATTAAAAACCCTTATTGTTGGATTACGTATCAATTGACTTCTTTTAAAATTTACAGAAAAGTATGGGAGTAGGAAAAGAAAACTGATGATTATAATCAGCGATTTTACGATGTATGACGAAATTGAATTTGTTGGATGGTGTGTGTGTGTGTTTAGAGAATATTATTGGAAGTGAATTAGTTAATATTGGCGGGATTAGAATACAGTTTTTTGTGCTCTATGATTTATTTACATATTTCAGTTTAGTCAAGCTTTGCCTATCTCTCCGTACTGTTGAAAGAGGGATAGATATCCCATTCAAGCATTTGCTTGACCCATACGTACAATTTGTCAATTTGTGCAAAATCAATAAGAGGACAAAAAAGGAAAATTTTCGATATTTGTTCACAGAGAAAATAAATTTTGCCTTTTTTTATAATTTCATTATATTTAAAATACATTTAAATATATAATAGCTTAAACAACACTAAATTCCTTGTGTATTATATACTAATATTCCCTATAGTATGTTCTTCAAATACTTTATACCTGTAATAATACCGCCTTTAAAACAACATACTTAAATATTCATACCAAACCAATGAAATCTTTTTTGAATTTAAACTACACACGAAACAAATAAGCAAACTTTTCTAGTCAACAATATTAAAATTTAGTACTTTCATTATGTTTAAGTATTTTTTTCCTAGAAAACCCAACAACCGACAACGCGCAATAAACTCATTCACGTGTTATATTTAAATAATTTTGTAGTTGGCCATATTCTTTGCTTGCATTCACACTAGAGGCATTGAATTTTTTCTCTTTTTGACAACAAAAATAGTCAGTCCCTAGGGACGCATACAAATTTATTTAAAACATTTCCCTCCAACCAGTATTTTGTAATCACTTTCGGGCTTTTTCGGTACATCGTAAAAATTGTGTTTACTTTTGCATTGAATTTTATTTAACACTTAATGTTCTTTGTGTAAAAATACTTACAGACAAACACTTGCGTTTATATGGTGGATATTTTGTTTGTTAAATATAAAAGCAAAAACAACATCACGGAGAAAGACAAATTAAATAAAAAATTTGCTTATATGAACGTTTTACAACACTGCAGTAGCAATAAGTATCCTTCTAACGAGCGATGCCGTTAAAGTATGTGTAGACTGTGTGTGTGTCTATGTATATAATTTTGTGGCAACATTTTTCCTGATTAACCCAATTTATGCTCGTTTACACTGAAAAAAACAGTAATGACTTAAACAGGGATGGAGTGAGTATTCCTAGATAAAAGGCTCCAGAAATTACAAATAAATCTTTATACGAAATTAATGAATTGTTTAAGGATAAAATCATATATCAAACGTGTAAGGCTCTAAACCATAAAAATAAATCTAGAACTGAACTAGAACTGAACTAGAACTAAACTAGAACTGAACTAGAACTGAACTAGAACTGAACTAGAACTGAACTAGAACTGAACTAGAACTGAACTAGAACTGAACTAGAACTGAACTAGAACTGAACTAGAACTGAACTAGAACTGAACTAGAACTGAACTAGAACTGAACTAGAACTGAACTAGAACTGAACTAGTACTGAACTAGAACTGAACTAGAACTGAACTAGAACTTAACATGAACTGATTATTAATTCCCACACTTAATTCGATATAAGACTATACTTTTCCTCAACACGTATTAGCTAAAGTTATTGTTATAGGGCCCTTTTAATTAAACTTTACAAATTCAGCCCTTAATTTTAAAGCTTAAATGTAAATGCCTAATGTAACCTTTACTCCACATTATGGGGTTGTTATCTTATGATGTTGCGCTAATATTATGTTTTTTTTTTGCTCCGGTTGCTGCTGCCTTTTTCGTCTTCTTGACAAGGTTACAAACAGACAAACTCAGCTGAAAGCTAACAAAATTAAAAAAGAAGAAACACACGATGTGTGCAAATTAATATATAGTACATGTTCATGTATAGTAAATACATGGAAGAAAATATAGACCTCATAATTTTCATTCACACCCCACAACTTCGCCATCATTATTGCTTAACAAGCGACGAAGACTGACAAAGTGTAAGACTAGAAGAAGTAAAAATGAGAAGCCCAACTCTTACTTTCCATTCACATGATGACACAAAAATTAATATAATAAAGCACAAATTAAGTTATTTAAATTAAATTCATTTTTCTTTTTTCATCACTGCTGCTGTTGTGGTAGCCAAGGGAATTTTAAATTTCCATAAGTTTAAAAATGTGTAAAATAAATGATGAAAATATATTAAATTTATTTAGAATTTTAATAAAAAAAGAATTTTTGTTAAGAAAATGTTAATGAGTGAACTTATATATGTTTTTCTAGATATTAATATTGATTTCAGCTACAGTTTTGTTTAGTTATGTAAAGTATACTTATATTTGCTATTTCCGCTTCCGTTGAATGAGTGATTTTGTATAAATATTAATATTGTGTGCGTTTGAGTGTATGTGTACTATATGAGTGGGTGGGTTTTGTATGAATATATGCATAAACAAGACAAACAGTTTTTCTAACTGTTGCCATTATTCATAGAGAAAATTTAAAATAAATATTACTTATGTTTACTTTAATATATGAACAAACACATGCAAACAATATGCATATACTCATATCTATATAATGTAAGCAACACAGGTAAAAATACCCTGCAGTTCTAGAAGGCACTCCCTGAGATTTTTTCAACCACTCTGAGATGCTAACGAAAACAAATTGACCCTAGAAAAGGCTATACATTTTAGTAAGATTGTTCAATTACACAAGAGACTACCATTTCACAAATGACTTTCGGTTTGATTTCTGGTGATACTTTAAGTAATCAGTTGATCTCATTTTGTATGTTAGTAAATTGGAGTCAGTCTAGTAATATGTTGTGTAGGTAGCATATGGGTACTGTGCAGTATGTAGAAATTTCATATAACGATAAGTATTATGCAGGTAGACAACTAACTACTTGTACTGTTTTCTGCAATAGTTTATAATGCAAAATTTATTTGTATGAAGAAGTATATTATATAGGTACAGAAACATTTACCTTCTCTGGTATAAACTTCTTTTTTTTAACTTTACTCAAACACATATAGTAAAGGGGATAAATATAGTCGGTATAAAAAGTGTATTTAAAAATTAGCTAAAGCAATCTGTTAACGATATTATTTAGTATTATTTTTCGCGATAATTTAATTATAACAAAGAAAAGGACCTTATTATACTTACTAATAACCCTAAGAGCAAAATTTTGGTAACAAATCTAGTAATGAACAAGTTATTATAATCTACATCATGGTAACAGGGAGGGTATTATGCGTTTGGCTGATGTTTGTCTGTGTTCGAAAACTCCATTTTCTTTAAATTTTTCGAACAATATTTCTGATATTGGTTATATCTGGATTTACATAGCTTCGAAGATATTATGATCAAATTTTGACAAGACATTGCCCTCCAATTTTATATGGTTGTTTCAGTAATTCAAGCTATCTTCGGACGTACCCATTCAGTGTACCCTTCTCGTCTTTCTGCCATTGGGATTCTTGTGATAACGTTGGAAATATATATGCATCGTCATTAAGTATATTCGATTTTTATTTCCGATTAACTTTGCTCTATTTTTCACATTCCGATATATTAAGAATTTTAAAGTAAAATAGTTTTTTTATATAGAGCGCCAAATCCTGGTGGTATAGAAGTATTTAACTCGTTATCTTCTTGCTCAAGGAAACAGGGCAGGGTTAATAATCAACATTTTCGCTCGAATCTGATAAAAAGTTGCAAAATCTAATGGTGTATAACAGACTTTATTAAAATGATTAGTACAATTTTTTCAAAAAATTTTTTTAAAAGTTCATATCGCACACCCAGTACTAAAGTGACTCAACTCAAAATTTTATTTTTTCGTTTTTATATCTTTAAGCCTGCACAGGGTCCCAGCAAAATATTTGCTTACAAATTCACTAGAAAAATCACCAGAACTCATCGAGTAAAGTGCTTACAATTCTACTAGAAAAAGTACTTATTTTTGTTTGAGATGTTCCAAAAGTAAGTCAATATTATTTGGTTGGAAATAAGTTGTTTTTTAGTAGAGTTATTTATAGAATATTTATGAAAAAATAAAAACAAAAAGTCGATACAGACTGGGGTTGAACTCAATACCTTCCTTCTACCAGTTGAATGCTACTCTTACTACACCACTGCTATGTTGTTTTATTGTGCGTCAAATAATAGTTTTCACACACAAATACTATTTTATTTTCTGTTTGTCTAAAAATAGACATTTGATATCGTGTGCACAAAAAAAGGAAAAAAACATAAAAACTAACTGTTTTATTTTTGTTTGTTTCTTTATTTTGATTTATGCCCCTATTATGGTTTACAACTCAACTCAGTTGAGTTGAAATTGAAACAACTCAACTTTAGAACAACTCAACTTATATTTGGTATTATGAATTACAACCAATTTCAGTTGTAATTGTGTTGATGTTGCCAACCTAAAAAGTGCTTTTTTGTCATAAAATTAAGTGAAAAGTTTATGAATTTCTGTTTTTCGTAAATGACAAATGTATTGAACATCTTTTTATTGTAAATTCGCTTGAAATCAGTGATTAATGAAATTTAAAAAAAATGTTTAAAAAAAAACTTTACTTTGTTTTATTTTAAAAATTTATTCTAAACAATTGAGTTGTAATTTGTTACAACTGCTTTTGATAAGTTGTAATTTTTTTCAAAAAAGTTGTAATAAATTTCAACTTTAAATTTTAAGTTGTTATCGATAATACCAAAGAGCAAAATTTCAACTAAAGAAGAGTTGAGTTGTAAACCATAATAGGGGCATTATTTTAGACTTTGCCTACAAAGTATGTCATTAATGAAGTACTTAATGGTAATCATTGTAAGCAAAGATTTTGCTGGGGTACTTGCTTATCTCTAAAAAAAAAATGATTTTAGCGAAAAATATAATTTTTAGTGAAAATTTAAAATTTTAGTAAATTATTCAATTCAAGGATAAAACGCCAAGCTTTAGTGAAAAATTTCTACAAACATTTTCTTGCATAAAATAATTTGTTATTTTTAGAATTTTCAGTTAGAAGACCGTTTTGGTTTTTCTGCTCAACTATTAAACTCCCCAGTACGTATGAGCATTAAAATATTACGTATACGTAATTAAATGAAATTAAACGATATTTGCCAACTTTTTTTATAAGAAACAACCTTTTTGTAAACAGACTAAGGTTCACCTTAGTTAGTTTTAGTTAGTTAGTTAGTGTTAGTTAGTTAGTTAGTTAGTTTAGTTAGTTAGTTAGTAGTTAGTTAGTTAGTTAGTTAGTTAGTTTAGTTAGTTAGTTAGTTAGTTAGTGTTAGTTAGTTAGTTAGTTAGTTAGTTAGTTGTTAGTTTTAGTTAGTTAGTTAGTTAGTTAGTTAGTTAGTTAGTTAGTTAGTTAGTGTAGTTAGTTAGTTAGTTAGTAGTGTAGTTAGTTTAGTTAGTTAGTTAGTTGTTAGTTAGTTAGTTGTTAGTTAGTTAGTTAGTTTTAGTTAGTTAGTTAGTGTTAGTTAGTTAGTTAGTTAGTTAGTTAGTAGTTAGTTAGTAGTAGTTAGTTAGTTGTAGTTAGTTAGTTAGTTAGTAGTTAGTTAGTTAGTTAGTTAGTAGTTAGTTAGTTAGTTAGTTAGTTAGTTAGTTAGTTAGTTAGTTAGTTAGTTAGTTAGTTAGTAGTTAGTAGTTAGTTAGTTAGTAGTTAGTTAGTTAGTTAGTAGTTAGTAGTTAGTAGTTAGTTAGTTAGTTAGTTAGTAGTTAGTTAGTAGTTAGTTAGTTAGTAGTTAGTTAGTAGTTAGTTAGTAGTAGTTAGTAGTTAGTTAGTTAGTTAGTTAGTTAGTTAGTTAGTTAGTTAGTTAGTTAGTTAGTTAGTTAGTTAGTTAGTAGTTAGTTAGTTAGTTAGTTAGTTAGTAGTTAGTAGGTTAGTAGTTAGTTAGTTAGTTAGTTAGTTAGTAGTTAGTTAGTTAGTTAGTTAGTTAGTTAGTTAGTAGTTAGTTAGTTAGTAGTTAGTTAGTTAGTTAGTTAGTAGTTAGTAGTAGTTAGTTAGTAGTTAGTTAGTTAGTAGTTAGTTAGTTAGTTAGTAGTTAGTTAGTTAGTAGTTAGTTAGTTAGTTAGTTAGTAGTTAGTAGTTAGTTAGTTAGTTAGTAGTTAGTAGTTAGTTAGTTAGTTCGTTAGTTAGTTAGTTAGTTAGTTAGTGAGTTAGTTAGTTAGTTAGTTAGTTAGTTAGTAGTAGTTAGTTAGTTATTGTTCGTAGATAGGAGTAGTTAGTTAGTTAGTTAGTTTATTAGTTAGTTGTTAGTTATTAGTTAGTTAGTTAGTTAGTTAGTGAGTTAGTAGTAGTAGTTAGTTAGTAGTTAGTAGTTAGTAGTTAGTAGTAGTTTAGTAGTTAGTTAGTTATTTAGTTATTTAGTAGTTAGTAGTTAGTTAGTTAGTTAGTTAGTTAGTTAGTTACTTCATTTAAACACGCTCTAACATCATACTGCGGACCCCCAGGACGTATGATTATTAAATATTACGTTATACGTACTTTAAAGAAATTAAAAACGATATTGTAAAATTAGATTCCATAAGAAATAAATTTTTGTAAACACACTGAGCTTTAAGTTGAGTCGTTTAATTTACACGCACACCAGTACCATAATACTAGCAACCCCCAGTACGTGTGATTATTGAAATATTACGTTATACGTTATTAAATTAAGCTAAATGTTATTTTGAAAAAACCTTTCAATATTATAAGAATACAAACCTTTTATATAAACAAATTTATTATCAAATATAAACACTACCATTTTCCTCAACACAACTGTATGTAAATGTTAGAGTTATATTTTGCAAATATATGGAGTTTGAGTATACTTTAGACAGCAAAAAAAGAAGTATCCCAGCAAAAACTGGGTAATAGCTTTCAATTGTAACTACTTACCTAACAATATACTTTTCAATGACTACTACATATCGTCTGGATTACATAGAAGTAGTCTAATAAGGTCTTACTAATAATGTATTATATAAATACTTTCTAAATCATTAGTCATCTTGCCGGTGAAGATATAGAAGCTGTATACGTTTTTTCAGGCGATTTTCAATGACTACTTTTTCAAATTACTTGTAATCGTTGTGGTAAGTACTTGCCTCCAATGTTTTTTGTGTTAAAATAATGACTTAAAATGCTATTGTGTAAGTAAATTTTGGCATTTTAACCGCTTACATGGTAATGAAAGTTTTTACTGGGATGTGTACATAGTTTTTAACACATTTTTTTTTTACTGTTTGTTTGTTGAGCAATGCCTGCAGCTGTTGCACCTGTAAGCAACGTTGCAACAGCAGCAACAAATTTAAGTAAGAAATATATATTTTTTTCATATTTTGTGTAAAGAGTTTAATACACAGCAAACATAAAGTGTTCTCTAGCAGTATGCAGATACAAACATATAAAAAGACTCTGACAAAGACTTACTGCAAACATGTATAAAACTACTATATGTGACTACAATACTACAAACATAAAGAGGAATAACGATAAGATGAAAACAATTTTTAGGAAAAATTATGAAAAATTATTTGTAGTCTTCATAAGTACAGTGATGTTAAAAAGATTTTTGAAGTGTATAAAAGTTATCCTAAACTTAAGAAATTCCTTAAACTTTATACCCCATATATTAACTAATATTCAATTTCTTTCAAGCAAAAACTCCCGTTCTTTTAAACCACTGTACGGCTATCATTTATATACTATATTTGTATGTCGGTTGAGTATGTAGTGATGTTAAAGTGTAATTCAACAACAATTTTTTTTCTATTTCGCTCCCTTTCTCTTCATAAGTGGAAAAGTGCATAAAAAGTATACGTGTGTGTAAGTCTGTTTTATTTCCTCTTTCCTGAACAAATTCTCTATATTCTTTCTAGTTATCGGGGTGAATGGCTGCACAAGATGTAAACTAGCGTTTTGTATGAAAAAAAAAGAAATATAATGTACACTTAATATGCGGCAGTGTATTACATAAAACCTGGGGTGTTGAGTTAAAATATAAAACTTTAATATAAATCAACATAATTTCAGTAAACTTAAGACTTGGTTGGAAAATTTTAAGTGGCCAAAGAAAAGTAAATATGTAAACTAAATTAAAAGCAGTTTATGCAAATTTTCTGGGAAAATTTAAAAAAAATTTAAAGAAATATTTTTAAATTATTTGGGACAAAAATTTATCCACCTCAACTGTTTTGTCGTAATAGTCAATATTATTTATAAAATTCTATACTTTGTAAAATGTTCAGTACTTTTTGACTTACTTATCTTAGCTCATTATTAGAATTAGATACTATAACATCTTAAAGTAACCAATTCAACTTTTCAACCATAGTGCAATGAACCTTAATAAATTGCTGCTATTAAAAATAAACAATTTTCTATACAATTTTACTATTTAACAATTTTTTTTTTGCCATTTTTCGGTTTTAATGGATATATATTTCTTAAATATTTTCTCGACAAAAATTAAATAAGAAAAAAAACTTTTTCATTTGTGTACTTTTTGTCTTTAGCAAAAATGTAATGAAATATGTTCCGCACAGTTAACTTTGAAAATTACATTTGCTGTTCATTTTCTTCTTGAATTTTTAACTTAATACTAAAATAAATGAAAAGACCAAAAACTTAAAAAATATATAGAACAATTTTTTTTGGCAGAGAACGTCAACATTGGTAAAGTTTATACGTACTTGCAATTGCAAGGTGCTGACAAATATTAACACTAGTCATAAAGCAATTGCTGGTATTACCAGAAATTAAAAGTGTTGCATTTATCTTTTTAATCTTATCAGACGTAGATATTGTAATGTCCATAGTATAGTCATAAGACTATAGTTCTGTATTCTTTAGAAAAACTATGTAGAATATAGATTAGACTATAGACTAGACTATAGATTAGACTATAGACTAGACTATAGACTAGACTATAGACTAGACTATAGACTAGACTATAGACTAGACTATAGACTAGACTATAGACTAGACTATAGACTAGACTATAGACTAGACTATAGACTAGACTATAGACTAGACTATAGACTAGACTATAGACTAGACTATAGACTAGACTATAGACTAGACTATAGACTAGACTATAGACTAGACTATAGACTAGACTATAGACTAGACTATAGACTAGACTATAGACTAGACTATAGACTAGACTATAGACTAGACTATAGACTAGACTATAGACTAGACTATAGACTAGACTATAGACTAGACTATAGACTAGACTATAGACTAGACTATAGACTAGACTAGACTATAGACTAGACTATAGACTAGACTAGACTAGACTATAGACTAACTGTAGACTAGACTATAGACTAGACTATAGACTAGACTATAGACTAGACTATAGACTAGACTGTAGATTAGACTATAGACTAGACTATAGACTAGACTATAGATTAGACTATAGACTAGACTATAGACTGGACTATAGACTAGACTATAGACTAGACTATAGACTAGACAATAGACTAGACAATAGACTAACTAGACTATAGACTAGACTATAGACTAGACTATAGACTAGACTATAGACTAGACTATAGACTAGACTATAGACTAGACTATAGACTAGACTATAGACTAGACTATAGACTAGACTATAGACTAGACTATATACTAGACTATAGACTAGACTATAGACTAGACTATAGACTAGACTATAGACTAGACTATAGACTAGACTATAGACTTGACTATAGACTAGACTATAGACTAGACTATAGACTTGACTATAGACTAGACTATAGACTAGACTATAGACTAATGACTAGACTATAGACTAGACTATAGACTAGACTATAGACTAGACTATAGACTAGACTATAGACTAGACTATACGACTAGACTATAGACTGACTATCGACTAGACTATAGACTAGACTATAGACTAGACTATAGACTAGACTATAGACTAGACTATAGACTAGACTATAGACTAGACTATAGACTAGACTAGAGACTAGACTATAGACTAGACTAATAGACTAGACTATAGACTAGACTATAGACTAGACTATAGACTAGACCTATAGACTAAGACTATAGACTAGACTATAGACTAGACTATAGACTAGACTATAGACTAGACTATAGACTAGACTATAGACTAGACTATAGACTAGACTAGAGACTAGACTATATAGACTAGACTATAGACTAGACCATAGACTAGACTATAGACTAGACTATAGACTAGACTATAGACTAGACTATAGACTAGACTATAACTAGACTATAGACTAGACTAGACAGACTAACAGACTATAGACTAGACTATAGACTAGACTTTAGACCAGACTTTAGACTAGACTATAGACTAGACTATAGACTAGACTATAGACTAGACTTTAGACCAGACTTTAGACTAGACTATAGGTTAGACTATAGACTAGACTATAGACTAGACTATAGACCTGACTTTAGACTAGACTTTAGACTAGACTATAGGTTAGACTAAATACTTGATTATAGGCTAAATCAAACTCCGGCTAAAACAGTGTTAATAAACAGGCAGCATTTGTTAGGTGTTATTTCTTGTAAAACTCTGTATATATTTTGGTATATACATACATATATGTTTGTATTAAAGTCCTTATATATGTATGTATATCTAACTACGACTATATACAAATGCTTGTTTAAATTAATTATGCTTAAGTTTTTCTCATATTCTTTTTGTGTATTTTATTTCCTAGTTGTAGGACTTTCTTTTGTGTTATATTGTATAAAGAAAAGTATGAGAGAAAAAAAAAAAAAACAAAATAATAAAAAATAAAGAAGTTTAAGCAAAATATTAAAATGACCAAAAATACAAAACATTCCCAAGACTCATCCCAACAACTGCACCATGTTGCCCACTCCCTCAGCCTCAATGACTAGCAAATGTCAGGTAAAAGTCTAACAAAAGTTGTATGAACTTTTGCACAAAAAGATGGAATTTTTATTTTTTTTTTACTTCCTTAACTTTTTGTTCTTGACTTCATTCTCCCACTACTTTCTTTAGTATTTTTCTGAATTTTAAATTAGTTTTCCCAAGTGCTCGTTCTTGGCTTTTTATGCACTTTTTCCTATGTACTACTACTACTACTTTTGCCAAATAAATGACGGTGCAAAACTTTCTTGTTTTCTTGATGTACATTGTACATATACATATATTTTGTTTTCTCAAATTCTTTTAATGCTTAGCTATACAAAGACGAGGATGGAGATAAAAGTTATGTTAAATTTTAATTTGCACTCATGTTATGAAAATCTATTTTAAAAACCACCCTCGTTTTCCTATGCTTAATGAATATGAAGTGACTGAAATAAATGAATTTTAGCTGAAAGCCTGAACCAAGAAAAAAAGTAAAATAAAAAACAAATAAAAGATCTGAAAAAAGGATACAACTAATGACGGCAAAGTGAAACTTAATGCAATATGGTTTATGCATATAATTTGTTTTCTTTTATTTCTGTTGCGAATTTTCCACAAGAAAAAAAATCTAACAGAAACGGAAATTTTTAACAACTCTTACCAACAACCCCATACGGAAATGCAGCATTAGACGACATATGTTATGCGGTTGGGTAAAATCCGGTTTCGTGTTTGTCTACCTCTTTAAATTTATTTACGAAATTTGTTTGCGATTTGCTTCTTCGCACCATATTATTATTATTTTTTGTCATATGTAGAGAGTTTTTTGTGGCATATAAATACATTTCGCAAACTGTAACTAAATGCTTTGTCATTATTTGAATTGAAAATTTAAGCATTTTGTTTATATCATCGTTATTGTGTAGTACGAGATAACTAGTCAGATGTAGTTGAAATAATTAGTTTTTGTTTGTAATTTTCATATATGTATGTATTTAGAAAGAGTAATTTTATAATAAAACTGTTCGGAGCTTAAAAGGTGACCACTTAAAATTAATGAAAATTTTAGTTTTTCTGTTGAGCAAAATATTTTTTTTTACTAAATTATACGTCTAAGTCTATTTAGTCTATTCAGTCTATGTCTAGTCTATGTCTAGTCTATATCTAGTCTATGTCTAGTCTATGTCTAGTCTATGTCTAGTCTATGTCCTAGTCTATGTCTAGTCTATGTCTGTCTATGTCTAGTCTATGTCTAGTCTATGTCTGTCTATGTCTAGCTATGTCTAGTCTAATGTCTAGTCTAAGTCTAGTCCTATGTCTAGTCTATGTCTAGTCTATGTCTAGTCTATGTCTAGTCTATGTCTAGTCTATGTCTAGTCTATGTCTATTCTATGTCTAGTCTATGTCTAGTCTATTCTAGTCTATGTCTGTCTATGTCCTAGTCTATGTCTAGTCTATGTCTAGTCTATGTCTAGTCTATGTCTAGTCTATTGTCTAGTCTATGTCCTAGTCTATGTCTAGTACTATGTCTAGTCTATGTCTAGTCTATGTCCTAGTCTATGTCTAGTCTATGTCTAGTCTATGTCTAGGTCTAGTCTATGTCTAGTCTATGTCTAGTCTATGTCTAGTCTATGTCTAGTCTATGTCTAGTCTATGTCTAGTCTATGTCTAGTCTATGTCTAGTCTATGTCTAGTCTATGTCTAGTCTATGTCTAGTCTATGTCTAGTCTATGTCTAGTCTATGTCTAGTCTATGTCTAGTCTATGTCTAGTCTATGTCTAGTCTATGTCTAGTCTATGTCTAGTCTATGTCTAGTCATGTCTAGTCTATGTCTAGTCTATGTCTAGTCTATGTCTAGTCTAGTCTAGTCTATGTCTAGTCTATGTCTAGTCTATGTCTAGTCTATGTCTAGTCTATGTCTAGTCTATGTCTAGTCTATGTCTAGTCTATGTCTAGTCTATGTCTAGTCTATGTCTAGTCTATGTCTAGTCTATGTCTAGTCTATGTCTAGTCTATGTCTAGTCTATGTCTAGTCTATGTCTAGTCTATGTCTAGTCTATGTCTAGTCTATGTCTAGTCTATGTCTAGTCTATGTCTAGTCTATGTCTGTCTATGTCTGCTATGTCTATTCTATGTCTAGTCTATGTCTAGTCTATGTCCTAGCTATGTCTAGTCTCTGTCTAGTCTATGTCTAGTCTATGTCTAGTCTATGTCTAGTCTATGTCTGTCTATGTCTAGTCTGGTCTAGTCTATGTTAGTCTATGTCTAGTCTATGTCTAGTCTATGTCTAGTCTATGTCTAGTCTATTCTAGTCTATGTCTAGTCCTGATGTCTAGTCTATGTCTAGTCTATGTCTAGTCTATGTCTAGTCTATGTCTAGTCTATGTCTAGTCTATGTCTAGTCTATGTCTAGTCTATGTCTAGGTCTATGTCTAGTCTAGTCTATTGTCTAGTCTATGTCCTAGTCTATGGTCAGTCTAATGTCCTAGTCTAGTCATCTATGTCTAGTCTATGTCTAGTCTAGGTCTAGTCTATGTCCTAGTCTATGTCTAGTTCTAGTTCTAGTCTGTGTCTAGTCTATGTCTAGTTCTAGTCTATGTCTAGTCTATGTCTAGTCTATGTTAGTCTATGTCTAGTCTATGTCTAGTCTATGTCTAGTCTATTGTCTAGTCTATGTCTAGTCTATGTCTAGTCTATTGTCTAGTCTATGTCTAGTCTATGTCTAGTCTATGTCTAGTCTATGTCTAGTCTATGTCTAGTCTATGTCTAGTCTATGTCTAGTCTATGTCTAGTCTATGTCTAGTCTATGTCTAGTCTATGTCTAGTCTATGTCTAGTCTATGTCTAGTCTATGTCTAGTCTATGTCTAGTCTATGTCTAGTCTATGTCTAGTCTATGTCTAGTCTATGTCTAGTCTATGTCTAGTCTATGTCTAGTCTATGTCTAGTCTATGTCTAGTCTATGTCTAGTCTATGTCTAGTCTATGTCTAGTCTATGTCTAGTCTATGTCTAGTCTATGTCTAGTCTATGTCTAGTCTATGTCTAGTCTATGTCTAGTCTATGTCTAGTCTATGTCTAGTCTATGTCTAGTCTATGTCTAGTCTATGTCTAGTCTATGTCTAGTCTATGTCTAGTCTATGTCTAGTCTATGTCTAGTCTATGTCTAGTCTATGTCTAGTCTATGTCTAGTCTATGTCTATCTAGTCTAGTCTATGTCTATGTCTAGTCTATGTCTAGGTCTAGTCTATGTCTATCTATGTCTAGTCTATGTCTAGTCTAGTCTAGTCTATGTCTAGTCTATGTCTAGTCTATGTCTAGTCTATGTCTAGTCTATGTCTAGTCTATGTCTAGTCTATGTCTAGTCTATGTCTAGTCTATGTCTAGTCTATGTCTAGTCTATGTCTAGTCTATGTCTAGTCTATGTCTAGTCTATGTCTAGTCTATGTCTAGTCTATGTCTAGTCTATGTCTAGTCTATGTCTAGTCTATGTCTAGTCTATGTCTAGTCTATGTCTAGTCTATGTCTAGTCTATGTCTAGTCTATGTCTAGTCTATGTCTAGTCTATGTCTAGTCTATGTCTAGTCTATGTCTAGTCTATGTCTAGTCTATGTCTAGTCTATGTCTAGTCTATGTCTAGTCTATGTCTAGTCTATGTCTAGTCTATGTCTAGTCTATGTCTAGTCTATGTCTAGTCTATGTCTAGTCTATGTCTAGTCTATGTCTAGTCTATGTCTAGTCTATGTCTAGTCTATGTCTAGTCTATGTCTAGTCTATGTCTAGTCTATGTCTAGTCTATGTCTAGTCTATGTCTAGTCTATGTCTAGTCTATGTCTAGTCTATGTCTAGTCTATGTCTAGTCTATCTATGTCTAGTCTATGTCTAGTCTATGTCTAGTCTATGTCTAGTCTATGTCTAGTCTATGTCTAGTCTATGTCTAGTCTATGTCTAGTCTATGTCTAGTCTATGTCTATCTATTCTAGTCTATGTCTAGTCTATGTCTAGTCTATGTCTAGTCTATGTCTAGTCTATGTCTAGTCTATGTCTAGTCTATGTCTAGTCTATGTCTAGTCTATGTCTAGTCTATGTCTAGTCTATGTCTAGTCTATGTCTAGTCTATGTCTAGTCTATGTCTAGTCTATGTCTAGTCTATGTCTAGTCTATGTCTAGTCTATGTCTAGTCTATGTCTAGTCTATGTCTAGTCTATGTCTAGTCTATGTCTAGTCTATGTCTAGTCTATGTCTAGTCTATGTCTAGTCCATGTCTAGTCTATGTCTAGTCTATGTCTAGTCTATGTCTAGTCTATGTCTAGTCTATGTCTAGTCTATGTCTAGTCTATGTCTAGTCTATGTCTAGTCTATGCCTAGTCTATGTCTACTCTATGCAGTGATGCCAGGAGATTTTTTTCAGAAATCCCTACGCTTATGAGAAAAAATCCCTTTTTTCCCTACACCCACTTTTTATTTTCCCTACATTTTTCCCTACACTACTTTTTTCCATTTTTTTTAAGTTTATCTTAAATAAATACAAAAATAACAAAAAAACTAAAATTTAATATAATTATTTTAAATAAGGTTTACTTTTGCGTTTTCTTTTTGCGGTTTACTTTTATAAATTTTCAGAACATTAAATTATTTTTTTCAATCCTGAGTTACTGCATTAAGCCCCCGACTACTCTATCTATAAGGAGTCAGAATATATCGCTCTACAGGATTGGCATAATCCAAAAAAGTCGTTTCAAAAAAATGGATATGAATATTTAATGATGATGATGATAACTTTTAAACAAATCAAGGGATTTTAAAAATCCAAATTCAGATAGTTGAGGTTAATATGTTTCTCATCTTAATTGAAATTCAATTTTTAGTTGTCTAATATTCACGAAAACGTGGGTTTTAGTTTTTACGTTTACAAAAAATCGATTTCACATCAAAAATAATAGAAATATTAGAAATTTGATAAAACTATATGAAAGATTTTAGTATGTCGCATGTTTTGTAGACCTCAGTTCAAGAAACCCGAATTTTGGATTATGCCAGGCTTGTAGCGATATGTAGGTACACATATTGTAGAAATTACAAGCGGAATTTTTACCAACGATACACTTAAAATTGATTTAATTTTTAATTTTAAAGTTTAATACATGAAAGAGTATATTTTTAGTTGATAAAAACTATGAAATTGAAAAAATCCCTACAACTTGACAATAGTAAGAAATCTTTCCCTTTTTCCCTACACGTGAAATTTTTGAAAAAAATCCCTACAAAAAGGGAAAAATCCCTACACTTGGCATCACTGACTCTATGTCTAGTCTGACATCTAAAAAAAAAACTATGAAAGTTATACCAGATGGCTTAGGCCCCACCATATTTGGAGAACAACCTTAGGCATTCATTTGAAACTTAGGAGGGCTTTAATACCGCAATATTTTCTTGTTTGTTAATAAGCGAGAGCGAATAGTAAATTGATTAACAAATAAATAGAAGTATTAGAAATAACTGCAACACAAAAACAACTTAAAAACAAATAAAATAATTACAAAATCAAATGCCAACAGGTATTTTACCGTAATATTACTTGGAATCGGTATGCAAGTTGGATAAAGTCGTTCAAATATACATTTCATCTATTATTGTGTATGTTTTTTAATGAATACATAAATACATATAAAAGTACTTATTTGGTTTGTCAATAAGAACAATAGGGAAATAACAATTTGCAAATTTTGGAAATATTAACATTATCATAGTAAGACCTTGTAGAGAGCAAATACATAATCATCACGAATATAATAAAGATTTTGTTTTTAACTGAAGAGAAATTTTAATAAATATTAATTTTCATATTTTTTTTATCATCTTTATTACAGTATTGTTTTCCACCAACTTTTTATAAAATTCTAACAAATCGCGATAATATTTGCAATTAACCCATTAATGCCCACGGCGATCTAAGTAAGGTAGAAATGTGAAATTTGGTTTAGTTTACTTGTGTATATAAACCGATTTAAGTTAAAAAATTTTATCTATCTTGCCTGGTTTGGATTTTAGAAGACGTTACATATACGTAACAGTGGGCATTACCCACGAATTTTTGTCCCTTAAGTATTTTAAGTATAAGTTATATTTTTTATAAAAAAAATCTTAAAAAATTAGTTAATTATTATGTTTTAAGCATAAACTATCTTATATGGTATATCATACAAAAGTTTTTCATATAAATTAAGAAATAATTTAAAAGTGTAAAATTTTAATTCGTGTAATTTTTGTAATTTCAATTCATGAATTTAAGGAAATTTGTATAATTTCTAGCAGCAACAGATATATTGACTAACATTACAAATTTTTCATACTTTTTCTGAAAGTACTTGGCTCTGGAATCCTTGCAATTCCCTTAATAAACCATGAAAATGGTCAAAATTTTTAACAGATGCTTCATTTTTGAATGATAATCGCAATTATATTCCGATTTTCTCGTAAAAATATGCATTTAATATTCACCAACTGTGACTAGAGCAAGTTTTAATCCGGTCAAATGACATATCCTTCAACGAAATCCTTAAAAAATTTAAAATATCTACGAGAGGACGATTTAGTAGAAACATTTACATTAAAAATATATTGTTTGTCATCAAATATCAATATTTCAAGAAAATATATTGTTTTTTTCTTACGTTAAAAATCCATTTCCCTGATAAAAACTGTTTTTGGAGCAGATTTCATAAAAAAGTAAGCAAGTTGTTCATTATTTATATCATAAGTAGAGTAGGACAAAAAGTACTGAGAACTGTCCACTGTTACATATACGTAACACCTTAATTGTCTTCTTTATAAGTCTCCGCAAGGACATGTTTTATGTTTATAAACAATTATGTAATAAACTTTGGTTACTTCTTTATAAGTTTACGCAAGAAACTTTTTTTAAAAGCTAAATCCATAGAAGTTATTAACATCCTAAGAAATCATTCCTCAAAAAGTATGAGTTTTTGCAGGTTTACGAAATAGGCACTTTACAAAATAACCAAAAATTACAATCCTGTAGGCAAAAATTACTCAAATTCGATTTCTAATCGTTAAGAACATGTTAAGTCAACTTATCCATCAGAAAAAAGTATCCTTGCATTTTCCACTTCTGTGCATTTCGAGTCCAAATTCGAATTAATTTGCGTTACGTATATGAAACTGTGGGCATTAATGGGTTAAGTAAAGGAAATAGTTTATATTTTTTTCGAAAATTATTTAAATAACTGCATTTAAAATAAGTAGCAATTGTGTAGTTCTTCTAGCCTTACGGCTGGAATTACAAAATTAAGAATTGCTTTAATATCAATACAGCATTGGGAATAAGTTGGCGCGGGGGTAATTTATGTCTCAAACAATTATAACCCTAATGTATAATATTTATATTTATACATATGTATGTATATTTACACAATGATTGCCAGCCAATTCCAAATTTAATTCAATTGTTAATATGCATTACTTCCTGCAAATTATTTAGAATTAGAAAATTTGCAATACCCATCAACTCAATACACACAATTAGACTTTACATTCAAATCAATTCAATGCGTTTCACTGATGATGACGATGATGATATTGATTATTGTATGTAATTGGTTTGAGTACGTATTTTGTTATATAGTTTGTTAGAACAGAATGTTTGCATAGCCTTGTATAATGTACATACATACATACATATATGAATGTATGTATTTACCACAATTCCTGTGAATATAATGTGAAAATATGTTTTAGTTTCTAAAGGGAATAGAAAGAAAGGGTGAAAAATTCACTGATTTTTTACTGAAATTTGTTTTGTATATAGTGTAGACTATTCTATAGTCTAGTCTATAGTCTAGTCTATAGTCTAGTCTATATTCTAGTCTATAGTCTAGTCTATAGTCTAGTCTATAGTCTAGTCTATAGTCTAGTCTATAGTCTAGTCTATAGTCTAGTCTATAGTCAAGTCTATAGTCTAGTCTATAGTCTAGTCTATAGTCTAGTCTATAGTCTAGTTTATAGTCTAGTCTATAGTCTAGTCTATAGTCTAGTCTATAGTCTAGTCTATAGTCTAGTCTATAGTCTAGTCTATAGTCTAGTCTATAGTCTAGTCTATAGTCTAGTCTATAGACTAGTCTATAGTCTAGTCTATAGTCTAGTCTATAGTCTAGTCTGTAGTCTAGTCTATAGTCCAGTCTATAGTCTAGTCTATATTCTAGTCTATAGTTCAGTCTATAGTCCAGTCTATAGTCTAGTCTATAGTCTAGTCTATAGTCTAGTCTATAATCTAGTCGATAGTCTAGTCTATAATCTAGTCTATAGTCTAGTGTATAGTCTAGTCTATAGTCTAGTCTATAGTCTAGTCTATAGTCTATTCTATAGTCTAGTCTATAGTCTAGTCTATAGTCTAGTCTATTGTATAGTCTATAGTCTAGTCTATAGTCTAGTCTATAGTCTAGTCTATAGTCCAGTCTATAGTCTAGTCTATAGTCTAGTCTATAGTCTAGTCTATAGTCTAGTCTATAGTCTAGTCTATAGTCTAGTCTATAGTCTAGTCTATAGTCTAGTCTATAGTCTAGTCTATAGTCTAGTCTGTAGTCTAGTCTATAGTCTAGTCTATAGTCTAGTCTATAGTCTAGTCTATAGTCTAGGCTATAGTCTAGTCGATAGTCTAGTCTATAGTCTAGTCTATAGTCTAGTCTATAGTCTAGTGTATTGTCTAGTCTATAGTCTAGTCTATAGTCTATTCTATAGTATAGTCTATAGTCTAGTCTATTGTCTAGTCTATAGTCTAGTCTATAGTCTAGTCTATAGTCTAGTCTATAGTCTAGTCTATAGTTCAGTCTATAGTCTAGTCTATAGTCCAGTCTATAGTCTAGTCTATGGTCTAGTCTATAGTCCAGTCTATAGTCTAGTCTATAGTCCAGTCTATAGTCTACTCTATAGTCCAGTCTATAATCTAGTCTATAGTCCAGTCTATAGTCTAGTCTGTAGTCTATTCTATAGTCTAGAATATTGTCTAGTGTACAGTCTAGTATAGAGTCTAGTCTATTGTTCGTCCTTGCTTCAAAATTGTTCACGATTAACACATTGTAACACAAGATCATGTTATTCCAAACGCATCGATATTTTTACTATAAAATAGAGATGTACATATGTATGTACACTGAGTGCTGAGTAGGAGATGAGTGCATGTTTGTATGTATTTTATTGTGGTCATGTTGTGTACATTGGCGGTCATTGCTGACATAAGCCACAAATGTTAATTTCATGTTGTTTGCTTACAGTATGTTCACATCTACAAATACGCCATACACATACAGATAAACATACGTACCTACTCATACATAGAACATGAACAAACACTTAAGCCTTGAGAGTATGTATGCAGTTGTAGTTGTATAGCAATTTACCATTTGTTAGACAATATTTAGGTTACTGGACAATAAAGTTAATTTCAATAATAGCTTCTAATATTTATAGATTTGTCAAAAATTTTATAAATATTTGAGTAATAGAATACATATTAAATTTAAGGTTTTTGTTTTATTTGCCTAACTGGGGCAATTAGATATTAAATAAAGAAAATATTATATATAAATTAAAAATTATGGTTTTGTTATAATCTGTTATAAAATGAAGTAATTAAATAAAATCAAAACATAAGATAATGGTTGGTTGACATAGAAAGGGCTTATTAAAATATACTTTTCTCTCTTTATCTTTTACAAAATTATTTGTATTCAAATTAATACTTTTCCATGGTATGCCTTTAAAATAAGTCAAATCTTCTGCATTCACTCCTCTTTTTTAGTAAATTTTTACTAGGAGAATTTGAAACAAAATTTTAATTTAAAATTTTATAAAATATATAAAAATTATTGCTGGCGTAAAATATCCAATATAAATAATATATAAATAACTACATACATAGTTCTTTCTATAACTTACACTACTTTAGTGGGGAGGGTATATTGGGTTTGTGCTGATGTTTGTAATGTACAATAATATTGGTCCTATACCTACCTTAAAGTATACCAATCGGCTTAGAATCATTTTCTGAGTCGATTTAGCTATGTCCGTACGTCGGTCTATGTAAACTTTGTAATCAAACTTTATTTTATCATTATAGGGTCTCATTTGACCAGAGTCCCTATACAAAGCCCCCTTCAAAATTTGACTTAAATGTCCACAATTTTATTCAATAATACCTAAATGGCTTAAGTATATCTGAGACAAGGTACAATTCAACTTAAAAATGCTTTATTATGAAAACTAAATCACATTTTATTTTTGTAACAGGTGTAGGGTATTATATGGTCAGCCTCGCCCAACTATAATTTCTTACTTGTTTAAATATTTTTTTCTGCCCAACAACATAACC
The DNA here is from genome assembly GCF_015586225.1 of Lucilia sericata. Taxonomy (NCBI): domain Eukaryota; kingdom Metazoa; phylum Arthropoda; class Insecta; order Diptera; family Calliphoridae; genus Lucilia; species Lucilia sericata. The sequence goes on from NW_023995838.1 coordinate 30,383, forward strand.
ATGGCAAAATATATAATTCTATACATTTCCTGTTCGTTTTCTTTTTTTGAGTTTTTGTATCAACTTATAAATCTTTATTTGTGCAACAATAATACAACTAAATGTTGCATATAAAAATGGTATTATAAAAACAATATTTTGGTTTAACAATACAATTTCGTAAAAATAAAATATAAAAACCAAAAATAACTAAATATTTATTATATTGTTAGTTGCAGCTGCTAGATGATTAGGGTGGTTCGAAAAAAACTTTTTTTCATTTTGGTGTACAATTTGAATTAAAAATTCTCCCTAATTTATGCCTTTATACACTGTTTTACTTTAATATATGCGTTAATGTTGTGTTGCAACACAATGTTGCATTCTAATATTTACAGGCATTAAAAATTAAATCATTTTAAGTTTTTTTTTTTTAATATAACAAGACACATACTAATGAAATATTGTTATAACATTTTCTGTATATGTTTTGTTATTGTTGTTTTTGTCTATTTTTGGTATTTTATTTTAATTTTATTAAAAATTTCAGAAAAACAGCAGCACAAACAAATTTTAAAATTTACATTGTATTTGTATGTATTTATGTTTATGGTTAAAAGCCAAAATAATTTTAAATAAATGCACATGCATATGTATATGTATAAAAATTTTGAACTTGTAAATGTATTTTTTGTTATCTGCAGTGCGGAAACTTAAAATTAATAAATGCTTCATTTCATTCATTTAGCTTCCACATTATAGAAAATTTCGAAAGTACTATTTGAAAAAAAGTACTATAAAATACCTCTAATAGTTTATCATTTAATCACAATTCAAAAAATATAATTTGAATGAAAAAGTACCAAAAGTCCCTTTCAGTAGATTCTCATTCAATAAGGTCCCTACATTTTAAATTTTATATTTATATGTTCAATATCGTAAAAATATCGAAAAGTACCATCGGAAAAACAAAAAAGTACAAAAATCTCTTTTAATAAATTCTCATTTAATAAGAACCGTGTGTCATGTGTTCCGGTTAACCATTATATAGAAACCAAAAGGTACCATTTGAAGAATGGAAAAGTACCAAAGAATACCCACTTACAGAATATTATTCAGTCAGGATCATGTATGTTAAAACTAATGTTCCTAGGTTGAATATTTTAGAAAATTAAAAAAAGTACCATTTATGAGATAAAAAGTACTAAAAAGTTCTCTCTTAAAGAATCTTATTCAATGTATGTTTAATCTATATATATAAAAATGAAAGTGTGTTTGTATGTATGTATGTGTGTTTGTTTGTTTGTGCTTTTATAGACCGTTAAACGGCTGGACCGATTTTCCTGAAATTTTCACAGTTTCTTCCTGTATGTCTGGAAGGAACTATAGGCTACTTTTTATGTTGAAATTTCATGTGGGCGACGTGCCACGCCCATATTAAAAAAATATTAAATTAGTATATCTGAGATAATATAATAGTTAGAGTCTTCAAATTTTGTCGGAGCAACTTTAGTATCAATAAAATTATTTAAGACAAAAAGTGGGCGGATTAGCATTAGGGGGCGTGGCACCTCCCATATAAATTAAAAACAAAAATTCGTTTATCTTAGAAACAATTACAGTTAGAATCTTAAAATTTTGCACAAATAACTTTAACATCCATGTAAACATTTTGGGAAGTAAATTGGTGGACTACCCTGAGGGGAGCGGCACCTCCCATATTAATTAAATTCAAAAATTCGTTTATCTGGGAAACTAATAGAACTAAATTCTTTAACTTTTGCACTAAGAACATAAATATTCGTCTGAACATTTTGGATGAAAAAGATCGGACTTCCATCTGGGGGGGGGGCTTGGAGCCCCCATATGAATTAAATAGAAAAATTCTTATATCTGAGGAACTATTAGAGCTAGAATCTTCAAATTTTAATTGATGAACTTTGACATTCATGTGAACATTCAGAGAATAACGGGCGGACTTTCAATGGGGGGCTTGTCACCTCACATATGAATTAAATACAAAATTTCGCTTATCTGGGAAACTAATAGAACTAGATTTTTCAAATTTTGCACAAATTACTTTAATATTCATCTAAACATTTTGGAGAAAAAAGGGCGGGCTTTTATCTTGGGGGCTTGAAAACCCTCACATGAATTTAATAGAAAAATTCTTATATCTGAGAAACTATTAGATGTAGAATCTTTAAATATTACATGAAGTACTTTGACATTAATGTGAAAATTTAGGGAATAATTGGCGGACTTTCAATGGGGGACTTGGCACTTCCCATATTAATTAAATACAAAATTTATTTATCTGGGAAACTAAAAGAACTAGATTCTTCAAATTTTGCATAAATTACTTTAATATTCAACTGAACATTTTGGGGGAAAACGAGCGGACTTTCATATGGGGGGCGTGGAGCCCCCACATGAATGAAATAGAATAATTGTATATCTGGAAATTACTAGAGCTAGAATCTTAAAATTTTATATAAAAACTCTAAACATTTAGAGAATAACGGGCGAGCTTTCAATTGGGGGCTTGGCACTACATAAATGAATTAAATACAAAATTTGGTATATCTTGGAAACTATTATATTATTCAAATTTTTCATAGATAGATAGAAATTGGCGAACTTTCAGTAATTTGCTTGGCATCTCTAATATGTAACATATTGTAAATCTAGAGAACTATTGCAGTTAGAATCTTCAAAATCGTTAAGTGGGTTTTTTATTTATACTGCTTTTAGGGTAGCAAAGCACCCTGGGTAAAGCTAGTATTATATACAATTCAAAAAATATAATTTAATGAATGAAAAAGTACCAAAAGTCTCTTTCAATAGATTCTCATTCAATGAGGTCCCTACATTTTAATTTTATATTTCTATGTTCAATATCGTAAAAATATCGAAAAGTACCATCGGAAAAACGAAAAAGTACAAAAATCTCTTTTAATAAATTCTCATTTAATAAGAACCGTGTGTCATGTGTTCCGGTTAACCATGGTTAACCAGGTTGAATATTTTAAAAAATTAAAAAAAGTACCATTTATGAGATAAAAAGTACTAAAAAAATCTCTCTTAAATAATCTTATTCAATGAGGACCGTGTATGTTTAATAATCATGTGTTTTGAATTCATATTATAGAACGTACAAATAGTATCATTTGAAGAGAGAAAAAGTACCAAAAGTGGAATAAATTTTACCTAAGTGGAAAGTACTAATAAAGAATACAAATTTTCCTGTTTTCAAAAAGTACCAAACAATTTACTCGAATTTGGTCCTATATAGGCCTTAGTACTCGAATTCCAAAATAATATACCCAAAGCTTATTTTGTGTGAGTAAATAAACTACTTTTTCAAATTTTATAAAAATTGGCACAATGAGTTTGAATAAAATTAAATTTCCCGTTTTTTCCCTTTTTGGTTTTTTTTCCCCAAAAATTTTATTATAATAAATAATACAGAGTTAGTCCGCAATTTAATAGGAATAATTCAATAAACCGAAAAAGTTTGTTTTTAATGTGCTAAAAAAAGTGCCATAAATACAGTTTTCTCCCTTTTACACCCAAAAAACTTTGAATTTTAAAAAAGTACGAAACAGGTATCTCATAATTTTGGGAGATGTATACAAATTATTATTGTAAAATTTTATTATGTTAATTAGTTCAAAAGTTATAAAGGGCCAAAAAAGGTACCAAAATCACCTTTGTAACACATTTTTACACCTTAAAAGTACGAATTTCAAAAAAGTACCAGACACCCATCTGCTCATTTTAAGAGTAGATGTAGGTGCATTTAAAATTGTTCTTGTATCACTAATATTGTGTAAGATAATTAAGAAAACCTGTTTTACTCGTTCTTTTCCTTTTTACCCGTAAATGTACAAATTTCCAAAAATCCCACCTTAGTGGATCTACATAACCAAAAACACATCTACTGTCAAAATTTCAAGATTCAGCCGTTTGGGCTGTGCGATGATGAGTCAGTCAATCAGTAACGCTACTCTTTTATATATATAGATATGAGGGCCTGCGACTACTGTATTGACTGACAATATCTCTTTCCTATCTTTAATAAATGTATTAAATTAAAGAAAAAGTATTGTATTTTAAAATTAATTTTAAGCCATATATATCTTAGCACATACATATTTCACCACCTTAAATTCATAACTTTAATCATAACTACTTAAATCAGTAGTATATTATAAAAACGTACCAAATAGTTTAGAGCTACAGCAAAACAAAATCGATTTTCTTTAAGAGCCTCTGTGAAATTTCATTCTTACACTTATCACCTTAGGTGGTTAAGCCTATTAAGTCTTAGCAATTTTGTTAAGTACATATGAAATCCTACCCTTCCTACTTGCTATTGTTAAGTAGCTGTCATCATTTTTTGGGTGACTAAATATTTCTGCACTAGAGATAAGAGGTGAATTCTATTGTTTTGTAATATTTACTTGTTATTTTGTCGCTTAGCAAAATATGAAAAGCAACAGCAATAAAAGAAAATGTATTTGTTGTGCGTTGCTATAGCAGAATGCTTAAATACGAAATTATTAAGGAAGTAAGAGTTTTACTCACATACACTGTTTTATAGCAGTTGTCTTAAATAACATGTATTCATAACTTAAGGTATAGATATAGGGAAATAATTTTGTGCCTGAAATTTTTACAAAGGTTAATATAGGCAAATTTTGAGTTCCTCAAAAATAAAGCATTTGATTTAGCATTTTTCGGAAAAAGTGCTAGAAAATCTTTGCAGTAATATATATATTTTTTCCTAAAAATGGATTAACCCCCTTATTCACAAACAACATTTTTATTTTATAAAAGATTTATAAAACGAAATTTCCATGCAAAGTCAAATTTATAAACCGTTTTTAAATAAAAATTTTGTTTGTGAATAAGCGGGTAAGTCTTTATAACTCTCTTGCTTTTAAAACCGTTCATGCACTTCTTTGTTTGTTCTGCATGCTACATTTGCTGTAGCATTCGAGGTAATAGTCGAGAATTCTAAAAAAATATAAAACACCCTAATATTAATATATTGAAGTTATAAATTCTTATCATACATGAAACATCAATGTTTAAGGCAAAACATACATAATGCTTCATATCACTCTTAAACCCTCTTTAGTTGTCCCAGCCCTCTTTTGTGTTGTTGTAGTTGTTTTTCATTTTATCCATACCATACACAATGTCAACCATGTATAAAGACAATAAAATATCAACTGGACCATTAATCAGTGGGTCACAATATTTTTCCGGTCTTATTGTTGTATTAAAACTGACCAAACACAAAAGCCCTTCTATTTATATAAAATATTTGCAAAGAGGTTTTTTTTCTGTTCACTTGTTCAACCAACATTTTGTACTTTCAGTTAAAAATACAACATACGATATACTCTTGTATTGTAACTACAATATAAAACCAACCCAGTAGATTAGCAAGGAGACAATAACTAACTAACTAATTAACTAACTAACTAACTAACTAACTACTAACTAACTAACTAACTAACTAACTAACTAACTACTAACTAACTAACTAACTAACTAACTAACTAACTAACTAACTACTAACTAACTAACTAACTAACTAACTAACTAACTAACTAACTAACTAACTAACTAACTAACTAACTAACTAACTAACTAACTAACTAACTAACTAACTAACTAACTAACTACTAACTAACTAACTAACTAACTAACTAACTACTAACTAACTAACTACTAACTAACTACTAACTAACTAACTAACTAACTAACTAACTAACTAACTAACTAACTAACTAACTAACTAACTAACTAACTACTAACTAACTAACTAACTAACTAACTAACTAACTAACTAACTAACTAACTAACTAACTAACTAACTAACTAACTACTAACTAACTAACTAACTAACTAACTAACTAACTAACTAACTAACTACTAACTAACTAACTAACTAACTAACTAACTAACTAACTAACTAACTAACTAACTAACTAACTAACTAACTAACTAACTAACTACTAACTAACTAACTAACTAACTAACTAACTAACTAACTAACTAACTAACTAACTAACTAACTAACTAACTAACTAACTAACTAACTAACTAACTAACTAACTAACTAACTAACTAACTAACTAACTAACTAACTAACTAACTAACTAACTAACTAACTAACTAACTAACTAACTAACTAACTAACTAACTAACTAACTAACTAACTAACTAACTAACTACTAACTAACTAACTAACTAACTAACTAACTAACTAACTAACTAACTAACTAACTAACTAACTAACTAACTAACTAACTAACTAACTAACTAACTAACTAACTAACTAACTAACTAACTAACTAACTAACTAACTAACTAACTAACTAACTAACTAACTAACTAACTAACTAACTAACTAACTAACTAACTAACTAACTAACTAACTAACTAACTAACTAACTAACTAACTAACTAACTAACTAACTAACTAACTAACTAACTAACTAACTAACTAACTAACTAACTACTAACTAACTAACTAACTAACCTAACTAACTAACGAACTAACTAACTACTAACTAACTAACTAACTAACTAACTAACTAACTAACTAACTAACTAACTAACTAACTAACTACTAACTAACTAACTAACTAACTAACTAACTAACTAACTAACTAACTACTAACTAACTAACTAACTAACTAACTAACTAACTAACTAACTAACTAACTACTAACTAACTAACTAACTAACTAACTAACTAACTACAACTAACTAACTAACTACTAACTAACTAACTAACTAACTAACTAACTAACTAACTAACTAACTAACTAACTAACTAACTAACTAACTAACTAACTAACTAACTAACTAACTAACTACTAACTAACTAACTAACTAACTAACTAACTACTAACTAACTAACTAACTAACTAACTAACTAACTAACTACTAACTAACTAACTAACTAACTAACTAACTAACTACAACTAACTACTACTACTAACTAACTAACTACTAACTAACTAACTAACTAACTAACTACTAACTAACTAACTAACTACTAACTAACTAACTAACTAACTAACTAACTAACTAACTAACTAACTAACTAACTAACTACTAACTAACTAACTAACTAACTACTACTAACTAACTAACTAACTAACTAACTAACTAACTAACTAACTAACTACTACTAACTACTAACTAACTAACTAACTAACTAACTAACTAACTAACTAACTAACTAACTAACTAACTACTAACTAACTAACTAACTACCTAACTACTACTAACTAACTAACTAACTAACTACTAACTAACTAACTAACTACTACTAACTAACTACTAACTAACTAACTCACTAACAACTACTACTAACTAACTAACGAACTAACTAACTAACTACTAACTAACTAACTAACTAACTACTAACAACTAACTAACTAACTAACTAACTAACTAACTAACTATAACTAACTACTAACTAACTAACTAACTAACTAACTAACTAACTAACTAACTAACTAACGAACGAACTAACTAACTAACTAACGAACGAACTAACTAACTAACTAACTAACTAACTAACTAACTAACCAACCAACGGTAAAGTCCCCCCTAACTGTAGGATAGTAAAACTCGCATAAATATACACATGCAATGCCATTCATTTAGGCTGACATCCTACAAAGGATTACACGCATACATAAGTTTAAAAGTATGAAATAACTGTCGGGCTTGGACGACCATATGATACCCCACACCACTTATAACTAGATTTGAACTAGTGATTTTATAAAATATTTCTTAAATATTATCTTGATACCATAATCATTAGGCAATTTATTTAGTGATTGTAGTGAATTTCGTCGCGATACTAGCGTTTATATATGAGATATTGACGTTTATGTTTTGGTGGAGACTTTGTATTTAAACTACAGTCAGCCGAGGCCTGATTTACAAAAATCGATGATAATGTTTGGGTATATATAAAACATAGAATTGCAATATTGTTCTGGGATTTAGCATAATTATGAGCTTCAGAGCGATTTTCGGGAGTCCGTTTAAACTTATTTAAACCAAAAAAAAAAGAAATCAAATTATCTTTCAAATTACGATCGGCACTTTGATTGCAAGCTTTACATGGACAGACGAAAGTCAAATGCATATTGCTTAATCGGGCGGATGCTTTAAAAACGTGTAGGGTATAAATAGTCGACACTTTCGTACGTAACTACATACATAAATAAATAAATGTTTGTGCATTGTTGAGATCATAAATAATTGACGACAATTTAGCACTTTCAATATCTTGTAAAAAAATGTTTTTCCTTTCTTTTTTGGTCTCTTTATTTTACAAGTGTATGTGTATTTTGTATATGTGTTAATGTGTTACATATGAGTCAGCGTGTGTTTGATGCAAGTTTGGATTTTTTAATCGTTGATGGCGCAGAAGTGGCACGTGTCTCAAGTGCTTAAAGATGGTAAGAAAATGTGTGTCAGTCTTATATTATGGAATTTTTTCCTTCAGATTTTATAATATAAATTTAGACTTTTTATGGTTGTAATATTTTAACATACAAATCTTGAAAATGATACTCAAATGTTAAAGAATATAAGTGGGAAAGTTTGTGGAGGGTATGTAAGTCAGTAGCATATATGTGATTATAAGTTAGGCCTTGTAAAGAGTATTTTTCAGACATACGGACTGACAGGCAGACGGACATCATTATATAGATGTTCAGATGGTTGCATACACATACAGATGTATGAAGAGATAAACTGATAGACTGACTAAGAAGTTTCCATTTCCTGTCGAGCAATTTATCAGAGTTTTCTGTGATAGTAATAACTTCAAAATAGTAAGTCAAAGTTCAATAAAATATAACACGCAGATGTGTTGTTGAGTCTTCGTGTTGATTTTGGACCTTATGGACATAACGCGTAAAATTTTAAAACCGATCCTATTTCTTCGCATGTTATTCGATCATCGTAACTAAGTATACACTATCTCTCATAGCTTAGGAAATGTTCTGTTACAACTTTTTAATACCAACACAAGTAAAATGTGTGTGTACATAAATACATACACTTACGACTAAAGAAAATCTTTATAAAAAATGTTTAGTTTCTTACCCTAATACCACAGTATTATATATATTCTATTTCCTGGATTACTATTGGCTACAATGTCATTAAGAATCTACTCATACTCTCAGCTCACAATTCCTAAATCTAATAATCATTAGAGACATAAGTATGACTATTTGTCTTGGGTTTTTCTATCACTATTTCCAATTTGTGGCTGTATAGTTACTGCCTTTCTATTTATTTTGTTGTAAATGATTTACACATTTGTATTTAGTTTTTGTTTTTATAAATGGCCGGAGTAATTTATTTTATTCCATTAAATTGCATAGCCTTGCGGGGCATTACGAGAAATATAAACCCTTTGCTGTTAACGGAAATTATGTTTATTAATCATAAATAATTTTTTTAATTAATGTTAAAATAAGTTTATTTAATTTCCTGGAAAATAAATAATTATGTTGAAGTTGGTTTGGCAGGGGAAGCGAGAGAAAAAAAGTAAATTAACTGTTTGTTTAATTGTTGTTATATGAAATGAAAAAGGAAGAGCGTTGCTTTTAGACTACAGTAAAGGGGAAAAATATAAGAGTCTTAGGAGTGATACGACATGATTTTTGCAGAGATACTAAGTAGTGTATTTAAAATAAGTAAGAGAGTATGATCGACCCTAAATTATCAATATGCAAATTGGCAGTATCAGTATTAAGGCTTATATTTATTATATTAAAAAAAATTTTTAGACTCTTATATATTCGCGAAGCCTAGTCAGGACTAGGGGAAAATGCATCGATTTAAACCATTTTCTCTATCGTGTGTACAAGTTTTTCATGGACAAACAGATTTGCAGACAGGCAGGAATGACTGAATGGTTTACTTGAACACCTGCCTTGACGGCCTTATGTGGCCTTAGTGGACCACCAGGTGGTCTTTTTCATCTACTGGGTAGACTTAAGAACGGTCTGCCACGAGCTGCTCCCGAGTGACTTCAATGAAAAACACACATAGGTGGCAATTTCTTCCTCAGTCGTATATCCACACCACAAGGCTCAGCATCTGGAGATGGTATTCGAGATAATGTGACAAAGTATAAAGGAATTTCTCAAGGCAAACAAACCCAATAATTGCCCCGACAGGTTGTGTGATGGGCCTCAACCATTAGTCGCGTAGCATTTAAAAATATGCATCCTGTTGAGATGGCAACAGCACCGAGTATTTCCCAGAAGAAGGTATACACTATTAGTACTAGTCCTGTTGAGATGGCAACAGCATCAAGAACTTTCCTGAAGTAGATTCCGTAGAACAAGGAGATTTTCCGGAGATATTACCAATTTTCGGAAACTACCGAATATCGACCTGACAATTTCCCAACCTATACTGGCGTCCTACTACGCGAAGAGTATGAGATCAGGAATTCAGGATAATTTTGTCACATCAACCAGTGACATCTGATGAGATGGCAACAGCAATGGCATTTGGATATATCAGACTTTAAACCAACATTCTATACTCGCTACCATCCAGGACAAAGTCCTGCGTGCAACGGAACACGCTTAGTACCAGATTATCTTGTGCACTTATTCGACCCCATGTCAAATCATTCCAAGGAAAGGTAAAGGATACATTTGATGATCACAAGTTTGTAGTCCCGGCAGACTAGAGGCATTGCAATGCACCAAGATGGGATCATCAAGGATACATGCCCCGGGGGAACAGACGGACAGACACGAATGTTTATTTTTCCTTTTTGTACATGGCTGAGCCGCTCCATGTACACGCACTCATGAACTCGAGCTATCTAATCTCTTGCCACAGTAGCCCCATTGCGGAATGACAGGCAACATGGGATCAATCCCAATGCCAACACCGACAAGGAAAAAGCAATCACTGGTCTAAAGTCAATAGAAGAGGGTGAGAAGCCCCAACATCAGGCGAAATCAATCTTCCGGAAAACCGGAAGGTGACCACCCTTATGATGTCATGAAAGATTGCATTATTTAAAATGCAATCCCCATCAACTAATGACCCATTCCAGTGCATTCCTTAACGTCTTAAAGCCCGCGCAACCACTCTACTGAGATGGCTCTGTTGTTTGGCAACAGCATCTAGAGACGTATTTGGTAGCCCGAAATATACAGCCAATAAATCAGGATCCCTCTGTAAGTCAGATAATGTGACAAAGGATGTACAAATTTTCAAAGTCAATTCGAACCCAATAATTGCCCCGGCGAGATAAGGGAACGGACCTCAACCATATGTCGCGTAGCATGAAACAATATGAATCCTGTTGAGATGGCAACAGCATCGAGAACTTCCCTGAAGTAAAAGGACTACTAAATAAGTACTAGTCTCCTGTAAGGTAAGGAGTCTTTTACATCAGTTCCATTCTCAGACCATAAAGAACGATCTACGGAATGAGAGGCAACTACCAAGTGTTAACCTGAAAATTCCCCAACCTGTACTGGCGCCCTACTACGTGAAGAGTAAGAGATACTCAACGGGTTCAGGAATCCAGCATAAGTTGCTTTGTCACATGACCAAGTGACATCTGTTGAGATGGCAACAGCACTGGAGAGAGAATCCAGACATATTTGGCATTTGGATATATCAGTCCTTAAACCAACATTCTCTCCCCGCGATTTGGGTATAAACCACAGCCACTACATGAATCCCGATGGAACCTCAACCAATTGACTGGTCAGGACTAGGTCCTGTGGACAACCGGCCACCCGTAGTGCTACATTATATGTACTCTGGTTAGACCCCATGTCAAATCATTCCAAGGAAAGGCCGAGGATACATTTGATCATCACCAGTTTATAGTCCCGGCAGACTAGATGTACTGGTAGCAGCTCTTTACCCCGGGATTGCAATACACCAAGATGAAGATTTCATCAAGAAAACATGCCCCGGGGGGAGACAGACAGACAGACAGACAGACAGACAGATAGACGGACAGACAGACAGACAGACAGACAGACAGACACACAGACAGACAGACGGAGGGACAGATGTTATCCCAATATCAATAAATATTTAACAACGACACTAATCCGCCACACAATAGTTTAATTTATGAAACCTAGAACAAAAAAAAAAGAAAAAATTCGATTAAATCAAACATCTGGATTTTCATTAAAATTACCTTTTTTGCTAATTACAAATTTACATTCTGCCTCATTGGCTTTTAGGTCAAATTAGTTTTAATGAAAAAATATTTTCGAAGTTTATTTAGCGTTTCTTCTTTTTTTGTTTTGTTTTCAGCTAAACTGAAAAAAAAAACTTTTTTCATTATTTTCTTCACACACACACACAAACTTTGAAGTGGGAGCTCCTCTCTTAGAATTTTGAATAAATATAAATTTATGTTTATATTGGTGTATAATGTTTTTTCTGTATATTTATAAACAAATAAATATGTTTCATAATTAGGGTTATAAATTTACTTTAATGGTTTGTGAAATTGTTACCGACATATTGCTCAGCTTTATTAATGATTACGCAAAAGAGGAGGAGTGTTAAGACCAGAGTCCTAAGTTAGAGTGGAAGTGTATAGTAATTCGCTTAAGTCTAAATATTTGTTTTCTTTTATACAATTTTCAATGATTTATAAAAATTTACTTTTGTAAGTATTACATGTAGCTACACTAGTACATAAAAATGTTTATTTTTATTTATTTGTTTAAAATGTGCAAGTGTGTATTTTTTCTTAACGCTACCATAAATTTACAATAAACACTCAATTTGTTTTAATAATATAATTTTATTATTATTTTTATCACATAACCATATCATATAAATTTTACTTAATTTAAGTATGTTGAAGTGTGCAACACTTAAAATAAGGAAGTTACAAATATTCATAAAATTTAGCTAAATTATGACACATCATTATACATATTTTCTTGTCATCTTTTAGAAATGTTTTTGTTTTTTATTTAAAGTTATTATTCCCTTGTTATTTACATTGCCTTGGCTGCTTTAAGAAACTTATTTTTGTGTGTAAAGTTTTAAGGAATTATGAACAACCATTCACGGCGATTGTTTCATAATTAGCGTATTTATGAGTATTTAGGAAATATTCTGGGATTTCACTTACATATGTGCGGACTTGGCGAAATCATCTACTGATATTGCTATATTGTTAAAATCTAACAAACCTTACAACGCGTCGCGACGTGAAATATAATTTTCACATAACACTTCAGAGTATGAGCAACATTAAGTATCAATTCAATAATAATCATACGCCCAGTAAAAACAACAATCTATCTATGACTTCTGCATGCGTAAGAAAAACTAACATGTATACAGAGAGAAAATGAAATATACACGCCTGGTACCAAATTGACATCAAACTGTTTATAATGTTTCAATACCATCCGTTGTCAAAGTATATACATACGTACGGCAACACTATGTAAATCTAAATATTATACACATCCGTTGTCTAAATGTTAACAAACGTGGTAAGCTCACTATTGGCAATGGATTGTTTGTCAATAGTGAGCTTACCAAATATGTTAACATTTAGACAGTGTATAAAATTTAGATTTCGACAACGAATTGTTAGATTTCGTCAACATTGCGTTGTCAATATTACATAGTGTTGTCGTACGTATGTATATACTTTGACAACGGATGTTATTGAAAAATTATAAACTCTTTGGTGTCAATTTGGTACTAGACGTGTATATTTCCTTTACACTCTGTGTAAGAGTGTTATATTCGGCTATGCCGAATCTTATATACTCACCATCAAATTGTATGCCCTAAAAGGAATGTTCCTTTGTAACCATCAGGGAGACATATATAATAGGACTTAAGTCAATTATGGACGTGCACTTTCAAATTAATAAATATTAATTTAAAAAAAAAATATTTTCGTTCAATTTTTTAACTTAAAAAACTTTTTATGGCGTATTTTTAATTCAATCATAAGCACAAAAGTATTCATCTGAAGGGGACCTTATATGTTAGACAATTATGAATCGATACTCATAAAATTCGGAATGAAGAATATGGCGAGTACAACGATGAAGTACTCGTAATTTTCTCATAGTCGCTATATATATGAGGAGAAGGTTCAATTATGGATAGATCCTCATAACTTTATATGGGTGTACAGGCAATTATGGACCGATCCTCATCAAATCCATAAGAAATTTACTTATGTCGAATTTCATCGCTATACTTGTACTTTTAAGCCATTAGTGAGCGTTAAAGTCACTTTCTGAAAGAGACTTTATATGGGGAGTAGGGTGAGTTACCATTCCGTATGAAATCCGGTAGGAATATTACGTTCTTATAAAAGTTGCTTATGTCGAATTTCATCGCTATGGTCGTATTTTTAAGCCAATAATGACCGTTAAATTAATTTTTTCAAGGGGACCTTATGTGGGGGGGTAAGATCAATTATGGAGCGTTCCCCATAAAATTTGATATAGACATTTCGTCATTTCTGAATCTTATTTGTGTCGAAATTAATCGCTGAACTCGTATTTTAAGCCAGTTATGGGCGTAAAACTCGTTTCATAGGGGGTAGAGTAAATCATGGACCGATCCCCATAAAGATTGATAGAGAGATTTTGGATCATAAAATACTTACTTATATTGAATTTCATTGCTGTACTCGTATTTTTAAGCAGGTAATAAGTATTAAAGTAGAGTCAATTATGTTCCGATAATCATTAAATTTGATAAAGACATTTTGGTTTATACGAATCTTATTTGTATCGAATTTCATTGCTTTCTCTCGATTCATTGCATTGTACTCGTATTTTTCAAGCAGTTATGAATGTTAAAGCTGTTTTTCGGGGGGCCACTTGTATGGGAGATATGCGAAATCGTGGACCGATATTGCCCATTTGCAATACCAAACAAATCTTACTTATAACGAATATTTGTGGAAAATTTTAGCTCTCTATCTCTTTCCGTTCGAACCCTATCGTGCTTTTAACAGACAGACGGACGGACTTACGGACATGTCTAGAACGTCGTAGAATCTAGATAGGTATCAGAGTATGTATATACTTTTATGGGTCTTAAACGAATATTTCGTTGTGTTACAAACGGAACAAAAACAATATACCCCCCATCTTTTTTGATGATGGGTATAAAAACATCACTCTTCAGAGTATGAGCAACATTTAATAACAATCCAATAATAATCATACGTCCAGTAAAACTGCAAATATTTTTGAATTTTTTTTGCATGTAAAAAAAATTAAAAATATGTAAATTTAAAAATCTTCTTGTACGTGTTGATAAAGTTTCTAAACAAACCTTCACACAACCTTACATCTATTTCAATTGAAAATTAAAATTTCTTTTAAATACTTGTTGGTCCAAACAATTTTATAGCATTTATGTTCATAAAAACTATTAATATTAATTATTGCAGATATTTGTGTTTTTTTTTTCATTCTAACATAAGTACTTTGCTACTTGTAAGAAATACAGGACAGATAAAAACTTTTTTTTTTTTGAAGAATTTATTATTTTTCTACTACATGGATAAAAATCTAAATTACGAAATTTTTATAGAGTTTTAAAGGAATAAAGTTAAGGTTTAAGCACTATGCAGAAGTTTTAATAAAAATTTTATTTATTATTTACTTAGAGACAAACAGTACATGTCGTGTCCTGTTTAAGGAGATAGAAAAACAGATGTTTATATTAAAATTTTAGAAAGTAGTTTAAGGAAATTAAGGAACAAACATAAATTAAGCTGTATAACAGGGATATTAAAAAAAATATCTAAAAATAGATTTAAAGACACTTAAAGAACTTTTATGTATAAAAGAGTAATTCGCAACAAAAATCTGTAAATATTATTCTAGTTTATAGCTACCGCATGGTATTGAATATCTAAAAATTCTTTTTTGCAAAATTTCCCTCTAATTATCCCTTATTTGCGATAACAAATAACCTTTATTGCCAAAAAAAAAAAACATTTTCCCATTTTCAACAATTTGTGGCGCAAAATAAATAGAAAATATGTTGTTTATTTACCACAACACATTACTTTATATTACAATAATATAAAATATTTTATATTTAGATAGAAATGTAAACCCAAATATTTTGTAGATAATTGTGTTTAACAGAATTTTTACCACAAAAGCTTCCTCTGCCTGTGACGGGAGAAGGTTTATATTTCCGTATTTTCCCAGCCTAAATTTTATATTTTTATTATAAACACATGCACACTGTATTCATATCTCTGTGTTAATATGTGTTTCTACTTATGTATGCATTTAGTTTATGATGAGACGTGAGTAAACTTCAGAATTATTTACGTTTTTTATAACCAGCAGCATCATTAAACTGAGGGAGGGTGAATAAAGATTATCATTTGCTGATAGAAACATGACAGATCCGCATATGGAATACAAGTATGTTTATATATTTAGTGCAAAGTTTCATGTTTGCAAAACAACTGATTATACATAATATTTGATTCTATTACTTTTAAATGTAAATAAAATTTATTACTTATTAACAATCTTAATCAATATCAAATATAAAATGCCGAATATAACAAATGTTTTTTCTCATGAATACACATCACATGAATGCCATCACTAAAAATCCTAATTTACTAAAAGATTTTTGTCACCGAAATCTATAGCATTATTTAGTGATTCTTTTATTATTAAGCGATGGTATGAGTTACTGTTGAATACATGAATACTGAAACATTTAGATTCCAGAGAAAAAAAAAACAGAATTGTAAATTGTTGTAACAAAACTTTATTACCATGTCATGCATAAATCATTGACACATTTGTATTCTACACTTGACTTTATATCGAAACACTTTTTGTACACAATACTACTATACGGGTGAAAAGTTACATTCTACGTTCTACTAGAGTTTGTAACTGTAAAAATATTGACAGCTACTTCAGTGTAGCCTCAGGTAGGTTAGTGGTTAGTGTTCTAGTCTGGTAGATCGAAGGGTCGTGAGTTCGATTCCCACCTGAGTACTGGTAAAGGAGGAGAAAAACATTTAATTCTAGTTCAGGTCTAGTCAGATCTTAGTTCAGTTATAATTCAGTTCTAGTCCAGTTCTAGTTCAGTTCAGTTAGTATAGTTCAGTTCATAGTTCAGTTCTAGTTAAGTTCTAGTTCAGTTCTGTTCAGTTCTAGTTCAGTTCTAGTTTCAGTTCTAGTTCAGTTCTAGTTCAGTTCTAGTTCAGTTCTAGTTCAGTCTAGTTCAGTTCAGTTCAGTTCTAGTTCAGTTTCTAGTCAGTTCTAGCTTCAGTTCTAGTTCAGTTCTAGTTCAGTTCTAGTTCAGTTCTAGTTCAGGTCAGTAGTTCAGTTCTATTCAGTTTTCATCTAGTTCAGTCTAGTTCAGTTCTAGTTCAGTTCTAGTTCGTTCAGTCAGTTCTAGTCATTCAGTCTTCTAGTTCAGTTCTTTCATTTCTAGTTCAGTTCTAGTTCAGTTCTAGTTCAGTTCTAGTTCAGTTCTAGTTCAGTTCTAGTTCAGTTCTAGTTCAGTTCTAGTTCAGTTCTAGTTCAGTTCTAGTTCAGTTCTAGTTCAGTTTAGTTCAGTTCTAGTTCAGTTCTAGTTCAGTTCTAGTTCAGTTCTAGTTCAGTTCTAGTTCAGTTCTAGTTCAGTTCTAGTTCAGTTCTAGTTCAGTTCTAGTTCAGTCTAGTTCAGTTCTAGTTCAGTTCTAGTTCAGTTCTAGTTCAGTTCTAGTTCAGTTCTAGTTCAGTTCTAGTTCAGTTCTAGTTCAGTTCTAGTTCAGTTCTAGTTCAGTTCTAGTTCAGTTCTAGTTCAGTTCTAGTTCAGTTCTAGTTCAGTTCTAGTTCAGTTCTAGTTCAGTTCTAGTTCAGTTCTAGTTCAGTTCTAGTTCAGTTCTAGTTCAGTTTAGTTCAGTTCTAGTTCAGTTCTAGTTCAGTTCTAGTTCAGTTCTAGTTCAGTTCTAGTTCAGTTCTAGTTCAGTTCTAGTTCAGTTCTAGTTCAGTTCTAGTTCAGTTAGTTCAGTTCTAGTTCAGTTCTAGTTCAGTTCTAGTTCAGTTCTAGTTCAGTTCTAGTTCAGTTCTAGTTCAGTTCTAGTTCAGTTCTAGTTCAGTTCTAGTTCAGTTCTAGTTCAGTTCTAGTTCAGTTCTAGTTCAGTTCTAGTTCAGTTCTAGTTCAGTTCTAGTTCAGTTCTAGTTCAGTTCTAGTTCAGTTCTAGTTCAGTTCTAGTTCAGTTCTAGTTCAGTTCTAGTTCAGTTCTAGTTCAGTTCTAGTTCAGTTCTAGTTCAGTTCTAGTTCAGTTCTAGTTCAGTTCTAGTTCAGTTCTAGTTCAGTTCTAGTTCAGTTCTAGTTCAGTTCTAGTTCAGTTCTAGTTCAGTTCTAGTTCAGTTCTAGTTCAGTTCTAGTTCAGTTCTAGTTCAGTTCTAGTTCAGTTCTAGTTCAGTTCTAGTTCAGTTCTAGTTCAGTTCTAGTTCAGTTCTAGTTCAGTTCTAGTTCAGTTCTAGTTCAGTTCTAGTCAGTTCTAGTTCAGTTCTAGTTCAGTTCTAGTTCAGTTCTAGTTCAGTTCTGTTTCCACATCAGTTCCAATTCTACTTCAGTTCTAGTTCTACTTCTCATCAGAGTTCTCTTTTTGTCATCACAAAGTTTGTAATCACACTTTCGGTCCGCATAGTCGTCGTTGACCTACCGTACTTACATTTCTATTGTTAGCAGCATTGTCGTTGTGAATAAGAATGACGAATTACAGGAATACGTCAATAGAGTCCTAAAACATTCTAGTAAACTAAGGAATAATCTTTCATTGAAAGAATGAATGGATAAATGTACAAATGAACGAGTTTATTTATGTTTGTTTGTCTGATTATTTGTTGCAGACTGAATAGTTTGAGGGCTTCCCACGGTTCGCTTGAATTGTTTAAATGTGGGTGGAAAATGTTGGGCAATATATTGAAGATAGATATACCCTACAGTAAAGTGAAGTATATTTGGAACAATTTAAAGTTAAGTTTGATCATAGGAATACTTAAGCAAATTTATGTTTATAAATGTAAAGGTGGCCTTTATATTGAATTTATTTAATTAATTTTTAAGCATACATAGTAGTCATTTTTAAAGTCAACACAGACTACTTATGGTTAAACTTACCACCTGGTTATTTCTTTGTTTTATCCTTGTTGTTATTCAATTTATTCCCATTGATTTTATATTTTGTATTTTACTCATATTGTTCATTGTAGTTTTTCATCCCAAATGTATGAGTGAGTTTTTGTTTTACTTTAGCTAAAGAAACTTTTTCATTGTACTAAATGGGCTTCATTTTATTGTGTTTAAGTTGAAAACAATTTGCTAAGGGTAAATTTGCCATTTTTACACAAAATATATTTTCGAGCCATGTTCTTGTTAATTTCAATCCTATTGTTTTTATTTTACCTAATAATACACACACAAGCATACAAATGATTTGATAAAAATAACAAAAATTTGGTAAAAACTACGTTTCATTAGTTTAGTTTTTGTTCCATTTTGTTCTTTCTGTCTACTTTCTGTATCCTGTTAACAAGTTTATTTATAATTTTAGCTAAAACTTTAGTTAATTAAAGGTTAATGTTTTGTGAATATTAAATGAGATTTTAAAGGATTAGTTTTGCGAAATAAACTGCGTTAATGTTGGTAATCAGTTTAAATGTGGAAACATTTATTAAAGTTATTTAAAAGACATTTATTCATTTAAGACTTTAAGGCAACAATAAAATAAAATGTTAGTATCATAGTTTGGTTGTATAAATGAGCTGTTGTTTTGAAGCGGAAGTAGGAAACCAAAACTATGATGTTTTTGTAATTAAGAAAAGTGGTTACGAATTTTAAGATTATTTTAAAAATTCAATTAAGTTCGTATACAAACACATGCGGAGACATAATAATATGAAGCAAATAGCAATGAAATACATTTTAAATTTAAATTAAAAAAAAAAAAAAATACCGAATTTAAAACGCTTCTTCACAAAATATTTCTTTCGAATTAATAGTGCAACATCTTCAAAGAGCTACTAACCCCAAAATATATAAATATTTTACTAAATGCACAGCTGAATAACGGTTATGAAAATATATATAAAATATATTGAATTTTTTGTCATTTTTCTCATACACTTTTATATGAAAATGTTCTGTTGTTTATACTTCAAAATTTATAGACTTTGATGCAGTTGCCAAAAAAAAAAACAAGAAAGAAAAACAAAAATGCACAAAATGCTAGCAAACGTATGTTGGCAACATAAAATATAAACAACAACAATATACGCCATATAATTTTCTCTAGTTTTTTCCATTTAAGTAAAATAACAACAACAAAAACAAATAACTATAATAATAATAACAACAACAATATAAAGTACATAAACAAATGCAAGTGCAGTAGAAAATAAAAAGTGGAAAAGGAAGGAATGAAAGAAACGGAAACTACCAGAAGAAAACAAAACGACTTTTGGCATTTAAGTACAATTGCAGCACGTATTGTTTAACATACAAAAAAATAAAATGTTTAAAAAAAGAGCAACTACAAAAATTGAAGAAAAAAACTACACATAACACACTTGCAGGAGTATGCAGAGGGTTTGGCAATAAGAACGGTTCGATGTTTAAGGAGTCCACGTTAAGGTTATATCTGGAAAATCTGTTTACTACCCATCATTACTAAGTAAGTCCTCTTAATTTCCCTAAATCGACCCGCTCTTTTCGGAAAAACGTATAAAATAGGAATCTTCCATGCACGCAAACATATAAGAAAGTATGTGAATACAACGATAATATGTAAGATGTATACGAAGGAAGGCGGAAAAATATTTAAATATCATAGCAACAAATTTGTATCTATATCTCTAGACTAGACCAGAAACTAGACTATAGACCAGAATATATACCAGTAAATAGACTAGACTATGTCTATAGACTAGACTATAGACTAGAATAAAAACTAGACTATAGACCAGACTATAGACTAGAATATAGACTAGACTATGGTGTAGACTATAGACTAGAAATAGATTACATTATTGTCTAGACTATAGACTAGACTATAGACTAGACTATAGACTAGACTATAGACTAGACTATAGACTAGACTATAGACTAGACTATAGACTAGACTATAGACTAGACTATAGACTAGACTATAGACTAGACTTTAGACTAGACTATAGACTAGACTATAGACTAGACTATAGACTAGACTATAGACTAGACTATAGACTAGATTATAGACTAGACTATAGACTAGACTATAGATTAGACTATAGATTAGACTATAGACTAGACTATAAATTAGACTATAGACTAGACTATAAATTAGACTATCGATTAGAGTATTAAATAGACTATAGACTACACTATAGACTAGACTATAGGCTAGACTATAGATTAGACTATAGACTAGACTATAGACTAGACTATAGACTAGACTATAGACTAGACTATAGACTAGACTATAGACTAGACTATAGACTAGACTATAGACTAGACTATAGACTAGACTATAGACTAGACTATAGACTAGACTATAGACTAGACTATAGACTAGACTATAGACTAGACTATAGACTAGACTATAGACTAGACTATAGACTAGACTATAGACTAGACTATAGACTAGACTATAGACTAGACTATAGACTAGACTATAGACTAGACTATAGACTAGACTATAGACTAGACTATAGACTAGACTATAGACTAGACTATAGACTAGACTATAGACTAGACTATAGACTAGACTATAGACTAGACTATAGACTAGACTATAGACTAGACTATAGACTAGACTATAGACTAGACCATAGACTAGACTATAGACCAGAATATATACCAGAATATATACCAGTAAATAGACTATACTAGGCTATGTCTATAGACTATACTATAGACTAGAATAAAAACTGGACTATAGACCAGACTATAGACTAGAATATAGACTAGACTATGGTGTAGACTATAGACTAGAAAATAGATTACACTATTGTCTAGACTATAGACTAGACTATAGACTAGACTATAGACTAGACTATAGACTAGACTATAGACTAGACTATAGACTAGACTATAGACTAGACTATAGACTAGACTATAGACTAGACTATAGACTAGACTATAGACTAGACTATAGACTAGACTATAGACTAGACTATAGACTAGACTATAGACTAGACTATAGACTAGACTATAGACTAGACTATAGACTAGACTATAGACTAGACTATAGACTAGACTATAGACTAGACTATAGACTAGACTATAGACTAGACTATAGACTAGACTATAGACTAGACTATAGACTAGACTATAGACTAGACTATAGACTAGACTATAGACTAGACTATAGACTAGACTATAGACTAGACTATAGACTAGACTATAGACTAGACTATAGACTAGACTATAGACTAGACTATAGACTAGACTATAGACTAGACTATAGACTAGAATATAGACTAGACTATAGACTAGACTATAGACTATAGACTAGACTATAGACTAGACTATAGACTAGACTATAGACTAGACTATAGACTAGACTATAGACTAGACTATAGACTAGACTATAGACTAGACTATAGACTAGACTATAGACTAGACTATAGACTAGACTATAGACTAGACTATAGACTAGACTAGACTATAGACTAGACTATAGACTAGACTATAGACTAGACTATAGACTAGACTATAGACTAGACTAAGACTACTATAGACTAGACTATAGACTAGACTATAGACTAGACTATAGACTAGACTATAGACTAGACTATAGACTAGACTATAGACTAGACTATAGACTAGACTATAGACTAGACTATAGACTAGACTAGAGACTAGATATAGACTAGACTATAGACTAGACTATAGACTAGACTATAGACTAGACTATAGACTAGACTATAGACTAGACTATAGACTAGACTATAGACTAGACTATAGACTAGACTATAGACTAGACTATAGACTAGACTATAGACTAGACTATAGACTAGACTATAGACTAGACTATAGACTAGACTATAGACTAGACTATAGACTAGACTATAGACTAGACTATAGACTAGACTATAGACTAGACTATAGACTAGACTATAGACTAGACTATAGACTAGACTATAGACTAGACTATAGACTAGACTATAGACTAGACTATAGACTAGACTATAGACTAGACTATAGACTAGACTCTAGACTAGACTATAGACTAGACTATAGACTAGACTATAGACTAGACTATAGACTAGACTATAGACTAGACTATAGACTAGACTATAGACTAGACTATAGACTAGACTATAGACTAGACTATAGACTAGACTATAGACTAGACTATAGACTAGACTATAGACTAGACTATAGACTAGACTATAGACTAGACTATAGACTAGACTATAGACTAGACTATAGACTAGACTATAGACTAGACTATAGACTAGACTATAGACTAGACTATAGACTAGACTATAGACTAGACTATAGACTAGACTATAGACTAGACTATACTAGACTATAGACTAGACTATAGACTAGACTATAGACTAGACTATAGACTAGACTATAGACTAGACTATAGACTAGACTATAGACTAGACTATAGACTAGACTATAGACTAGACTATAGACTAGACTATAGACTAGACTATAGACTAGACTATAGACTAGACTATAGACTAGACTATAGACTAGACTATAGACTAGACTATAGACTAGACTATAGACTAGACTATAGACTAGACTATAGACTAGACTATAGACTAGACTATAGACTAGACTATAGACTAGACTATAGACTAGACTATAGACTAGACTATAGACTAGACATAGACTAGACTATAGACTAGACTATAGACTAGACTATAGACTAGACTATAGACTAGACTATAGACTAGACTATAGACTAGACTATAGACTAGACTATAGACTAGACTATAGACTAGACTATAGACTAGACTATAGACTAGACTATAGACTAGACTATAGACTAGACTATAGACTAGACTATAGACTAGACTATGACTAGACTATAGACTAGACTATAGACTAGACTATAGACTAGACTATAGACTAGACTATAGACTAGACTATAGACTAGACTATAGACTAGACTATAGACTAGACTATAGACTAGACTATAGACTAGACTATAGACTAGACTATAGACTAGACTATAGACTAGACTATAGACTAGACTATAGACTAGACTATAGACTAGACTATAGACTAGACTATAGACTAGACTATAGACTAGACTATAGACTAGACTATAGACTAGACTATACTAGACTATAGACTAGACTATAGACTAGACTATAGACTAGACTATAGACTAGACTATAGACTAGACTATAGACTAGACTATAGACTAGACTATAGACTAGACTATAGACTAGACTATAGACTAGACTATAGACTAGACTATAGACTAGACTATAGACTAGACTATAGACTAGACTATAGACTAGACTATAGACTAGACTATAGACTAGACTATAGACTAGACATAGACTAGACTAGACTAGACTAGACTAGACTATAGACTAGACTATAGACTAGACTATAGACTAGACTATAGACTAGACTATAGACTAGACTATAGACTAGACTATAGACTAGACTATAGACTAGACTATAGACTAGACTATAGACTAGACTATAGACTAGACTAGACTAGACTATAGACTAGACTATAGACTAGACTATAGACTAGACTAGACTAGACTATAGACTAGACTATAGACTAGACTATAGACTAGACTATAGACTAGACTATAGACTAGACTATAGACTAGACTATAGACTAGACTATAGACTAGACTATAGACTAGACTATAGACTAGACTATAGACTAGACTATAGACTAGACTATAGACTAGACTATAGACTAGACTATAGACTAGACTATAGACTAGACTATAGACTAGACTATAGACTAGACTATAGACTAGACTATAGACTAGACTATAGACTAGACTATAGACTAGACTATAGACTAGACTATAGACTAGACTATAGACTAGACTATAGACTAGACTATAGACTAGACTATAGACTAGACTATAGACTAGACTATAGACTAGACTATAGACTAGACTATAGACTAGACTATAGACTAGACTATAGACTAGACTATAGACTAGACTATAGACTAGACTATAGACTAGACTATAGACTAGACTATAGACTAGACTATAGACTAGACTATAGACTAGACTATAGACTAGACTATAGACTAGACTATAGACTAGACTATAGACTAGACTATAGACTAGACATAGACTAGACTATAGACTAGACTATAGACTAGACTATAGACTAGACTATAGACTAGACTATAGACTAGACTATAGACTAGACTATAGACTAGACTATAGACTAGACTATAGACTAGACTATAGACTAGACTATAGACTAGACTATAGACTAGACTATAGACTAGACTAATAGACTAGACTAATAGACTAGACTATAGACTAGACTATAGACTAGACTATAGACAGACATAGACTAGGACTATAGACTAGACTATAGACTAGAACTATAGACTAGACTATAGACTAGACTAGACTAGACTATAGACTAACTATAGACTAGACTATAGACTAGACTATAGACTAGACTATAGACTAGACTATAGACTAGACTATAGACTAGACTATAGACTAGACTATAGACTAGACTATAGACTAGACTATAGACTAGACTATAGACTAGACTATAGACTAGACTATAGACTAGACTATAGACTAGACTATAGACTAGACTATAGACTCGAATATAGACTACACTATAGACTCGAATATAGACTAGACTATAGACTAGACTATAGACTAGACTATAGACTAGACTATAGACTAGACTATAGACTAGACTATAGACTAGACTATAGACTAGACTATAGACTAGACTATAGACTCGAATATAGACTACACTATAGACTCGAATATAGACTAGACTGTAGACTAGACTATAGACTAGACTATAGACTCAAATATACACTAGACTGTAAACTAAACTATAGACTAGACTATAGACTAAACTATAGACTGGAGTATAAGATGTAATATGGTATGTTGGCATCGAAGTAAGAAAATAAATAACTTTTAAAACTTCTCTTGTGAAATAGCATTTGTTTGTTGTTATGAGTGTGCATAGTACAAGTGTACAATTCCTATAATGCACAAATTCCCAATTTTAATTAAAAAGTACCAACATCACACTTATAGTTACTCACACAAGTCAAGCTATCACATGCTCACACGCACATACAATCAAACATACAAGTCTACTACCTCTACACAAACACACAAACAATATTTTCGCTCGGGTAGAGATGAAAACACATCTTGAAATCGAAAAACAACAAAAAATCCTGAAACGAAAAACAAAAATAAACTGAAATGAAATAAAGATAAATTTATTTTTGGGTATAACAAAATAAAAACTAAATTAAAATTGAATGTCTTTCATTCTTTTGCCCAAGAAAAAAAAAGCGTAACAAAAAAAAGAAGAAAATGTAAAACTAAAGTTTATATTGGCAAGGAAAATTCATTATTGGAAAATGAATTTCAACTGCCAGTAAATGCAAGTGTCTGTTAGTTCATAGACAAAAACAACTACAAGCAACCATGATAGATGGGCCAGCTGAAAAGAAACGAAAGAAATGTGTGTGTGTTTATAAAAAAGTCTTAATAACTCTTTAAACTTCCGGTTAGAAAAAAAAAACAAAAGCACAGCAAACGATTTGATAATCTACTGTAACAAATCTTTTATCAACACAAATCATAGACAGCTGCTGCAAATGCAGTTAAAGTTTTGTGAACAACTTATGTAAGAGAAAATCTAAAAATAATAACTTAATTTCAAAGTAAAATTATAAGGATAAATTGCAGACGAAAAACACTTTAAGAATGAGAAAGTTAAATCATAAGTCCTTTTATCGTTATAACAATACCTGAAAGAGGTGTAAAATTATTGTTAAGAAAAATCTATTTAATGATGTATAGCCAGTTTTTAATCTTTTTATTGTAAAATTTTTTATTAAAATTTTATAATTTTCTTGATGATGACAATTTCGGATACCCCCAGTCCTGAAGTCAAACGTAATTTGCTGGACTATAAGGCAGTTGAGATAAAACTTTCCCACCACTTCTTTCAAAGTAGCTTTCAACTTTCTACTAAAGAAATCAGTGGCATTCTGTGCAGAGTATCCGAAATAATACTCAATGACCAATAAAGACATTGAGTAGTTAAGATGTCGAAGTGCTTTACGCGGACATCTGCCGTGTCGGCCTTATTTCACGACGGTATTATTCAACCAAAAGGTGAGCTTCTTTGACGACTCACCACCTCCCCTTTGTATATCTTACACTATCTAATCACTGACCATTGTTGCCCCGTTCATTAACTTCCGAAATGCAAAAACATCACTTTCGTTTACAACCACTCAGATGGGATGGCCTCTGTTGAGTCGGCAGCTGCACCTAGAGACGTATTCGATAGACCGAAACACGAATTTCATCAAATAAGCCGAGGACTTTGTTCCTACTCACAGAGAACATACTGTGGTAAATCTGGTATAAAAAGAGTTTTCCATGAACATACCTGGACAAGAAAGGAAAATTCAATGGCATCACTTGTATAAGATACTTTTCATCCATCACCATTCAACCCAGCACACTTCATATTCACTCTACACTCACATAGAGAACAACATCCGACACGGCGAAGGAAGATCCGTATACCCCTACATTCATCTTGTATCATATAGACTTTACATCAACTCATTTCCAACGCTTAGTTCCACAGTCACTCATCTGTGTATCTGTTGACTTCGGCAACAGCATCGAACTTATCCCGAATTATAGATTTTACCGTATATCGGTCGTGAGTATGTCGTATGTTGTTCTCTTATGAGTGTGTCGGATATATGAGAAGTGTGCTGGGTGCAATGGTGATGGATGAAAGGTATATTATACAAGTGGTACCATTGAATTATCTTTCCTTGTCTAGGTATGTTCAGAGTAAACTCTGTTCATACCAGATTACCACAGTGTATCAGTGTGAGTATGAAAAAAGTCTCGGCTTATTTGATGGATTCGTACTTCGGTCTACCGGTTACGTCTCTAGGGGCTGTTGCCGACTTAACAGAGGTCACGGAATGGAAGTGATGTTTTTGCATCTCGGAAGTTAAGCAAAGGGACAACAATGGTCAGCGATTAGATAGCTCAAGTACTTTAGCAAAGTGCGCGTATATTGGACCGGAACATCCATATACGTAAATTGCCACCTGCGTGTAACAAATACAATGGGTTGAAAAAGACCACCGTGAAATAGGCCAACACAGCAGGTGTTCACGGAAAGGACTTCGACATTAATAGTCCCGGAAGACTAGAGGTACTGGTAACACCTCTTTTCCCCGGAATAGCAATCACCCCAAGATGGAGTCAAGGTAACATTCCCGCATTTAAATAAAAAAATTGAAAAAATATCCGTGTGAAGCCCCCAGATTTCTTTGGAATTAAAATCCAGCCATATCCGTCTGTCTGTGTTAAAACCACGATATTGTCCAAACAGAACGTGCTGTTAAATTTGTATCGAAATAAAAATGGACAGTATTGGTGTACGTAAGGATTAACATGCCCTATCCCTAATGTTCCCATTAGTATCGATTAAATCAGTAATACGATTCTGACTGCAATGAGTTCTGGCCTAGACTGCAATAAGGTCTGGGCTAGAGTGCAAGAAAGTCTGATCTTAACAGAACAAGAAAGTCTGATCTTAACAGAACTCTAGTTCTGTGTCGACTATTTTGTTAAATATTAGTATACTTAATTAACATAATTATGAGTTCAAAGGTTCGTTGCGTCTTTGAAGTTTACAAAGACCGACAGATAGGCAGATGAATGTCCTTTAAATGCTGTTAAGGGCGATTTCAATAAAGTTAAAATAAATATATAATTTCACATATTTGTATGTACGTTAAGCACTAAATAATTTGTTAACATTATTAGCAATAACGTTTTGAAAAAAACAAGCTTACATACAACAAACATTAATGTTTTAATGATGTATTTATTAATGCATTAGGGTGGCCCCAAAATGTAAGTTGCTAATTTTTCCAACAGAAATGAAAAATTAGTACGTTCTAAGATACTATTTTTAAATTTGTTTGTCCCGACATCAATAGTTAAGTATAATATGAAAGGTCTTTGAAAAAAATGTCTAGTGTCTTATTATACCCTTTCAGTGACTTATTATACTTTTAATATATACATAAATACTTGATTCTTATAGATAGCGAAGTCGATTAAGCTATGTCCGTCTGTCTGTCCGGCAGTTGAAACCAATTTTATGAAGACTCCAGATATCTTAAGGATTCAATTCTTCAATAGTTCTTTCAGACATGGTTTCGAGAAGTTTCTTATTTAAAACGAGCGAAATTCGTCCATAAATCACAGAGATATGAGCAAAAATCCGAGACAACCTCTGAAAATTTCATCATAAAACAACAACATTGCTTATATTTGGATATGTATTGGATTCATTGCTTTAAGCATTTAGTGTTTTCTTTCGTTGAGCGTTCTTGTTATACCCTACACCACTTTAGTGGGGAGCGTATATTGGGTTTGTGCTGATGTTTGTAATGCACAATAATATTGGTCCTATACCCACCTTAAAGTATACCAATCGGCTCAGAATCATTTTCTGAGTTGATTTACCTATGTCCGTCCGTCTGTCCGTCCGTCCGTCCGTTCGTCCGTTCGTCCATGTAAAACTTTTAATCAAACTACAGGTCGCAATTTTGAAGATAATTCAATGAAATTTGGTACATGATCCTCTATTGTCCCAGGGACGAAGCCTATTGAAAATGGTTAAGATTGGTCCATTATTTCACCTAGCCCCCATACAACTGCACCCCCAATAGGGCTTGTAATCCTTGTAATCAAACTACAGGTCGCAATTTTGGAGATAATTCAATTAAATTTGGCACATGATCTTTTATGGTATCGTAGACGAAGCCTATTGAAAATGTTTAACATCGGTCCTTTATTTCACCTAGCCCCCACACAACTGAACCCCCGAATAGGGCTTTTAAACCTTGCAATCAAACTACAGGTCGCAATTTTGGAGATAATTCAATAAAATTTGGTACATGATCTTTTATGGTACCGTAGATGAAGCCTGTTGAAAATGGTTTACATCGGTCCATTATTTCACATAGTCCCCATACAACTGAACCCCCGAATAGGGCTTTTAAGTTCATAATTATGTTTAATATACTCATATCTCGACAAAAAGCTGCAAAAACCAAGTTGTATACAAGACATGATGACCCTCACAAATTCCATAATAATAGGTTCTCATATGACCCTAGCCCCTATGAAAAGCCCCCAACAAAATTTCTTAAATGTCCACAATTTTATTCAACAATAAACGGCTTAAATATGTATATCTAAGGCAAGGTACAATTCAACTTAAATGCTTTATTGTGGCAACTAAATCACATTATGTGATTTTTTTTGTCAAAGGTGTAGGGTATTATATGGCGGCCTCGCCCGACTATAATTTCTTACTTGTTTTTGGTTGTTTGTTTGGTTCTTCTAAAATAATGGTAAAGTTGGAAAAAATTTATTTCTTTTAAGATTTCTAATTCATACTTGTTTCTATATCAAAATTGTATGTACATTCTTTGAGTAATATATGGAAAAATTGGAAAAAACTTAAAAAAGCACCTTTTTATCTGTCAAATATTTTGAGAAATAATATATCAGAATGAACCAAGCTTTTATTTTATAAACGGGACCATCCTAATGTACATATATATTATTTTTGCTCTAAGCAAAACATTTTGTCTGTATACTTCTCTCGACTGTCTTTGGGTTTTATTTTTTATATCTAACAACTTGATAAGCATCTGACAAATGTTTAATAACTTAAATAAACTCATATACGAACAACAGCAACAAAAAATAAAGCTTTTAGTAAAAATTGACTTGTATTTACTTGTCAACAATGAAATGAAATCAATTAAGAGAAATATTACAAAAAAGTACTTTTTTTTTTGCTGTATCTCATGTTACTGTCATAATTTTGTAAGAGAAGGAAAATTTTCAACAAAGATGTGTATGTATGAGCAAACTGGAATAAATATATCTATAGATAAGGGAGGAGGATACTTAAAGGTTAAAGTGTTTTTTGTAGGCCACTACAATAATTTCGATTAAATAAGATTTATTTAGACAGTTTTGTTCAAATACTATAGCTACTAAATAAATATTGATATTAGAAAGGTATGCACGATTATCAAAGAGTACTTAAATGGTCCCAGTAGTAATATAAAACACAGGACAATTTAAGGGATTTTAAGGATTGTTATTTATGTAAGCAGTCACATTTAGTTAGTTTTCTTATCTTAAAGTATTTTTGGCAAATATTTTCCGGTTTCCGTGCAGCTTCTGGGTTTTTGGGGGAGGATTTTATATATATTTTCAATACAATTTATTGTAATAATATTTGCCCAGAAACCGTCGAAATTAGCAATATTAATATTTTTTTGTTTCTTTTGGCTGGGGAAATAATGTTTAGTTAAGCACTTGATTTATAGGAAATATCCTACTAGTATTATTAATATTGCTGTTTTTATCACCCTCAGTAGCCTCTATCCTTTTAAACATAAGTAGAATGAGAAACACAGCGTAACCGGAAAGGACATGTTAAACAATATCCTTGTTACCCCAAAATAAAGCCAGTCAAAAAAAAGCCTTTATAAAGGCAAAATAAAAAATATATATGAAAATACTTATAACATACATTCATATATTCATTTATATGTCCAGACATACTTTCATAACAATGATGAAATATTGAGACCACCTAACTTATAAAGTTTTCCAACATTTTATAACGTTTAACAATTATTAGCATCATTATATAGAAACTTGAAGACAGTTTTACATCTTGTTTTAAAAAATAAGTCACTTATGAGCTATCAATCTTTCAACATCTTCACAATTTCCCTTCATATGTCTGTATACATATTGATGTATGTGTATATTATATTGAAATACACAACTGACATTTAAGTGCCTTGTTAACACACATTTTTGCCTTTAAGGGTCCTTTTCATATGTATGTATAATGTAATGCTGCCTGCTACTGCTGTTGAAAATTGAGAGTAAAACAATTTAGGTTTTTATTGTTGCAGGCTGTTCTATATTCAAGTGGCTGGTAGGAAGGGCTGAACTGCGAGGCATGAGTAAAGGTACAATTTCAAACATGTATAACATTTTTACATAATTTTCGGAATAAATTTCATTTAATAAAATTTAAACAATTCCATATGAACAAATGAACCGAACTACGACTACAACATGTGTTGCAAGTTAAGCTTTTTAGTTTTTTTTTCAGTTGTTTGTTAAAAAATTTAATCTACTTAAAGGATAAAGTTAAATAAAAAGAAAATATTTTGCATAAAGAACAATTTTTTAAAGTATAACGAAAGATTTTGTTAGTGTTTTGCTTGTATTTCATTGTTGCTCTGTTATGTAGGAATTTAAATGAAGCAAAGTATTTTTGTTAATTATAAGAAATAAAAATATGATAATTATTTTACTTTTCAATGATTTTGTTTTATACTAAGAGTAGTTATGTGACAGAAGTATTTTTAAAAGCTTCTAATGTATGTATGTTTTCCTCTCTATTGAAAATGTTAAAATGTTTGGTTATCTTTCAAAATTGTAGGTATAAATTTCTCTCCATAACAAAACTTTAATAATTTACATTTATAGCCTAGTCTATAGTCTAGTCTATAGTCTAGTCTATAGTCTAGTCTATAGTCTAGTCTATAGTCTAGTCTATAGTCTAGTCTATAGTCTAGTCTATAGTCTAGTCTATAGTCTAGTCTATAGTCTAGTCTATAGTCTAGTCTATAGTCTAGTCTAGTCTATAGTCTATAGTCTAGTCTAGTCTATAGTCTAGTCTATAGTCTAGTCTATAGTCTAGTCTATAGTCTAGTCTATAGTCTAGTCTATAGTCTAGTCTATAGTCTAGTCTATAGTCTAGTCTATAGTCTAGTCTATAGTCTAGTCTATAGTCTAGTCTATAGTCTAGTCTATAGTCTAGTCTATAGTCTAGTCTATAGTCTAGTCTATAGTCTAGTCTATAGTCTAGTCTATAGTCTAGTCTATAGTCTAGTCTATAGTCTAGTCTATAGTCTAGTCATAGTCTAGTCTATGTCTAGTCTATAGTCTAGTCTATAGGTCTAGTCTAGTCTAGTCTATAGTCTAGTCTATGTCTAGTCTATAGGTCTAGTCTATAGTCTAGTCTATAGTCTAGTCTCTAGTCTAGTCTATAGTCTAGTCTATAGTCTAGTCCTATAGTCTCGCCTATAGTCTCGTCACTCGTCTAGTCTAGTAGTCATAGTCTAGTCTATAGTCTAGTCCATAAGTCTAGGCCTATAGTCTAGTCTATAGTCTAGTCCTATAGTCTAGTCTAATAGTATAGTCTATAAGTCTAGTTCTATAGTCTATGTCTAATTATAGTTAGTCTAGGTCTATAGTCTAGTCTTAAGTCTAGTCTATCGTCTAGTCTTAGTCTATAGTCAATCTATAGTCTAGTCTCGTTATAGTCTAGTCTATAGTCTAGTCTATAGTCTAGTCTATAGTCTAGTCTATAGTCTAGTCTATAGTCTAGTCATAGTCTAGTCTATAGGCTTAGATAGTCTAGTCTATAGTCTAGTCTATAGTCTAGTCTATAGTTTAGTCTATAGTCTAGTCTATAGTCTAGTCTATAGTCTAGTCTATAGTCTAGTCTATAGTCTAGTCTATAGTCTAGTCTATAGTCTAGTCTATAGTCTAGTCTATAGTCTAGTCTATAGTCTAGTCTATAGTCTAGTCTATAGTCCAGTCTATAGTCCAGTCTATAGTCTAGTCCATAGTCTAGTCTATAGTCTAGTCTATAGTCTAGTCTATAGTCTAGGCTATTGTCTAGTATATAGTCTAGTTTATAGTCTAGTCTATATTCTAGTCTATAGTCTAGTCTATAGTCTAGTCTATAGTCTAGTCTATGGTCTAGTCTATAGTCTAGTCTATGGTCTAGTCTATGGTCTAGTTTATAGTCTAGGATATAGTCTAGTCTGTACTCTAGACTATAGTCTAGTCTATAGTCTAATCTATAGTCTAAGCTATACTCTAGTCTATAATTTAGTCCATAGTATAGCCTATATTCTAGTCCATAGTATAGTACAGAGCCTAGTCTATATTCTAGTTTATAGTCTAGTTCATAATCTGGTCTATATTCTAATCAATTTTCTAGTCTATAGTCTTACCTACATTCTATAATCTAGTCTAGTCTTTGATTTGTAGTCTAGTCCATAGTCTCGTCTATAGTATAGTCTAGTCTATAGTCTATTAAATAGTCTTGCCAAAGCCTTGTCAATAGTCTAGTCAAAAGTCTAGGCAATAGTCTAGTCAATATTCTAGTAGTCTAGTCAATAGTTTAGCTTATATTTGAAAGTTGGAAGCAATCGTACATTTTTAAATAAAGTCAAACATAATTTCATCAGTTATAAGTCTTTATAAAGCCGAACTGCAGCGGAAATTTTCACCCAACATTCTAAATTTTACTCATACCCCTCTTCTGCAACTGTAATCAAGACAAACAAATAAGAAACCGAATACTGTGAAAAATGTTTTAGAGATTTACAATTCAAAGTCAAATACCAAGGACGAATGGAACCATAAATTATGCAAACACAAAACAAAAATGACATCGTACTACAATAGTATATTTACAACAATACAACTTGTTGGTTAATATGGAGAAGTAAAATAGAGTGAAAGAAAAAACACAAACCCTAGAACACCAAGGCAATTTGTACATAGATACCAAACAATATTTTGTAAAGAACATTAATACAACAACTACATACTAGCAACAAAAACTTGAATGCTGCAAAAAATTGACAGGCATTAAAACAACTCTGCAAATAGAAAATAGAACAAAGAAATAAAAATAGAGATGATTTCACAAAAAAAAATAGTTTTAAGGAGAAAAGGTAAACGCAAGCCATACAAAACAGCGTTACGTATGTAAGTCTGTACACTCCCATACACCCAGGATAAAATGAAATGGAATGGAAGGAAACAAAAAGATGGAGCCACTACAAAAACGAAAGTTGTTTATTGTTTGGCATATCATTTACTACAGTTTAATACTGCTACTATGTAAAGCATTATCTTTTAGAAATTTCCATCTTATTCTATTTTTTGTGGTATTTTTCTTTAAAATTTCTATTCCATTATGCTGCTAAAAGTGCTACTAGATACTTATACAATTGAGGTATCATTTCCCACAGGGATTCTTAAGCTAATGGTAAAGAAGTAAAGTAGTAAACTTGTAAATGAAAACTTTAAGGAAACTATAAATTTTCTATTGAATGTACGTAATAAATATGTTTCTAAACAACATTTTTGTGAATTCTCCGTAAATAGACTATTCTACAGACTAGACTATCGTCTAATCAATAGACTAGACTATAGACTAGACTATAGACTAGACTATAGACTAGACTATAGACTAGACTATAGACTAGACTATAGACAAGACTATAGACTAGACTATAGACTAGACTATAGACTAGACTATAGACTAGACTATAGACTAGACTATAGACTATAGACTAGACTATAAACTAGACTATAGACTAGACTATAGACTAGACTATACACTAGACTATAGACTAGACTATAGACTAAACTATAGACTAGACTATAGACTAGACTATAGACTAGACTATAGACTAGACTATACACTAGACTAGACTATAGACTAGACTATAGACTAGACTATAGACTAGACTATAGACTAGACTATAGACTAGACTATAGACTAGACTATAGACTAGACTATAGACTAGACTATAGACTAGACTATAGACTAGACTATAGACTAGACTATAGACTAGACTATAGACTAGACTATAGACTAGACTATAGACTAGACTATAGACTAGACTATAGACTAGACTATAGACTAGACTATAGACTAGACTATAGACTAGACTATAGACTGGACTATAGACTAGACTATAGACTAGACTATAGACTAGACTATAGACTAGACTATAGACTAGACTATAGACTAGACTATAGACTAGACTATAGACTAGACTATAGACTAGACTATAGACTAGACTATAGACTAGACTAGACTAGACTAAGACTAGAATAAGACTAGACTATAGACTAGACTAGACTATAGACTAGACTATAGACTAGGCTATAGACTAGACTATAGGCTAGACTATAGGCTAGACTATAGACTAGACTATAGACTAGACTATAGACTAGACTATAGACTAGACTATAGACTAGACTATAGACTAGACTATAGACTAGACTATAGACTAGACTATAGACTAGACTATAGACTAGACTATAGACTAGACTATAGACTAGACTATAGACTAGACTATAGACTAGACTATAGACTAGACTATAGACTAGACTATAGACTAGACTATAGACTAGACTATAGACTAGACTATAGACTAGACTATAGACTAGACTATAGACTAGACTATACACTAGACTATAGACTAGACTATAGACTAGACTATAGACTAGACTATAGACTAGACTATAGACTAGACTATAGACTAGACTATAGACTAGACTATAGACTAGATTATAGACTAGACTATAGACTAGACTATAGACTAGACTATAGACTAGACTATAGACTAGACTATAGACTAGACTATAGACTAGACTATAGACTAGACTATAGACTAGACTATAGACTAGA
This sequence comes from Lucilia sericata, assembly GCF_015586225.1. NCBI lineage: Eukaryota > Metazoa > Arthropoda > Insecta > Diptera > Calliphoridae > Lucilia > Lucilia sericata. The sequence goes on from NW_023995838.1 coordinate 67,274, forward strand.
CTATAGACTAGACTATAGACTAGACTATAGACTAGACTATAGACTAGACTATAGACTAGACTATAGACTAGACTATAGACTAGACTATAGACTAGACTATAGACTAGACTATAGACTAGACTATAGACTAGACTATAGACTAGACTATAGACTAGACTATAGACTAGACTATAGACTAGACTATAGACTAGACTATAGACTAGACTATAGACTAGACTATAGACTAGACTATAGACTAGACTATAGACTAGACTATAGACTAGACTATAGACTAGACTATAGACTAGACTATAGACTAGACTATAGACTAGACTATAGACTAGACTATAGACTAGACTATAGACTAGACTATAGACTAGACTATAGACTAGACTATAGACTAGACTATAGACTAGACTATAGACTAGACTATAGGACTAGACTATAGACTAGACTATAGACTACTATAGGACTAGACTATAGACTAGACTATAGACTAGACTATAGACTAGACTATAGACTAGGACTATAGACTAGACTATAGGACTAGACTATAGACTAGACTATAGACTAGACTATAGACTAGCCTACTAGACTAGACTATAGACTAGACTATAGACTAGACTATAGACTAGACTATAGACTAGACTATAGACTAGACTATAGACTAGACTATAGACTAGACTATAGACTAGACTATAGACTAGACTATAGACTAGACTATAGACTAGACTATAGACTAGACTATAGACTTAGAATAATAGACTAGACTATAGACTAGATATCGACTAGACTATAGACTAGACTATAGACTAGACTATAGACTAGGACTATAGACTAGACTATAGACTAGACTATAGACTAGACTATAGACTAGACTATAGACTAGACTATAGACTAGACTATAGACTAGACTATAGACTAGACTATAGACTAGACTATAGACTAGACTATAGACTAGACTATAGACTAGACTATAGACTAGACTATAGACTAGACTATAGATAGACTAGACTATAGACTAGACTATAGACTAGACTATAGACTAGACTATAGACTAGACTATAGACTAGACTATAGACTAGACTATATAGACTATAGACTAGACTATAGACTAGACTATAGACTAGACTATAGACTAGACTATAGACTAGACTATAGACTAGACTATAGACTAGACTATAGACTAGACTATAGACTAGACTATAGACTAGACTATAGACTAGACTATAGACTAGACTATAGACTAGACTATAGACTAGACTATAGACTAGACTATAGACTAGACTATAGACTAGACTATAGACTAGACTATAGACTAGACTATAGACTAGACTATAGACTAGACTATAGACTAGACTATAGACTAGACTATAGACTAGACTATAGACTAGACTATAGACTAGACTATAGACTAGACTATAGACTAGACTATAGACTAGACTAGACTAGACTAGACTAGACTATAGACTAGACTATAGACTAGACTATAGACTAGACTATAGACTAGACTATAGACTAGACTATAGACTAGACTATAGACTAGACTATAGACTAGACTATAGACTAGACTATAGACTAGACTATAGACTAGACTATAGACTAGACTAGACTAGACTATAGACTAGACTATAGACTAGACTATAGACTAGACTATAGACTAGACTATAGACTAGACTATAGACTAGACTATAGACTAGACTATAGACTAGACTATAGACTAGACTATAGACTAGACTATAGACTAGACTATAGACTAGACTATAGACTCGACTATAGACTAGACTATAGACTAGACTATAGACTAGACTATAGACTAGACTATAGACTAGACTATAGACTAGACTATGTCACAAACATAGGTTTAACTCATGTGTTTCAAACACTGCGTGAAATTCAGAACCTCTGCTTTATAGGTTGCCTCCTTGCCATTTTTATATGCAGCTACCTCCTAACTAAACATTCAATTGTTGCTCTTTGCCATACCATAGAATTACGTTAAAAATATTTTAGTATTTTGCTATGGCAACTGAAATAAACCGCAAAACAAAATGAAAATTATTTCCAATACTTATGTAAAATTCAACAACAAAATTCCTAAAATTCCACAATATGACCAATAAAGGCAGTAGAACAGGAAACAATTGAATAAGAGTTAGAGGTAAATAGAGGCAGAGGTGCTTTTCCCATAAAATATTCTATGAAATAAAATATACTTCAATTCTCAAAAAGACCACTTAAAATAATATTGCATTTTATAAAATTAATGAAGCAGTATTTAGCATAAAATATCTATTCTATTTAATTTCTATATATTAAACAAAAAAGGGCAACAAACATAAAATAATTTACATAAATTGGTGGTTTTTAAAAGTTAAAGTATTTTCTGGTGAAATATTTTAAATATTTATAAAATGTCACACAAAAGCCCAAAAGGAATTTTATATAGGGGTTGAAATATATGACATTTTAACCTTTCTACGATATGCAAAATATATAATAACTATTTTTGTAATTTGCTTGTGTTTTAGATTTGCTAAATTTTTTAATAATATCCATAATGGTTTAAAAACTCTATGGGAATGTAGTTGTCTCTGATTACTTTAGCAAATTTATTTTCAAATTACACGCCAACAATCCTTTAGCTGTTTTAGTTTTTACGCAAAAATCTGTTATTTATCTAGCACTCCCTTCCTCTCGAATATTTTGTTTTAATGCTATCATTTTATTTTAAATGATTGTAATATTTTATACATGTTCTGGTACCATTACAAAATATAATAAAAAAAACTTTTTTCAACACTTAATATGTTGACACAAGGGAGTAAGAATTTTTCTCATTTTTAGTTTGTTTGATTTCGTAAAAGAAACTTAAACACACATGTTTGTTCCAAAAAAAAAGGGTGGAGGCCACTAAGATATGTACGTAGTATATGGGTATGTACTTTTCTATGTCAATGTAAGAGTTTGTAAAACTTTTTTATGCTTCTCAGCAGTTTTTCAAGAAGTCAATGGATCTCTGTTGATTGCTTAACATACGAAGACTTAATTTATAGTCCACTTTTGTATTCCCCAGCAATGAAAACAAAATATAGTTGTTACTGAAAAATTTGCTAGGACAAACAACAAAACTGCAGGGTTTTATTTTCGTGTGTGCTGGTAATGTATTGTAATATGAGGGTGTTAACCGCAAACGCACAAATATGTAGAGAATCTTCATGCATGAAAACAAAATTGTATACATGATGTTGCATTAGTTGGAGGCAAAATCAAATTGCAAAAGAAAGAAAAAACCGAATATAGCGCGAACTAAATAGTACCATTAAACTGATTTATTTCATTTTTTTCTTCTACTTCTTTCCCATTTCCATTGTCTGTAAATAAGTGCTTTTGTATATAAAAGATGAAGGTTTAAACTAACATAGAGTTGGAAACTTCTAAACAAAAAACTTTTCAATATAAATTATACCTTCGGGAGGGTGTGAGATATTAAGAAAACGTCAAGGAAGTAAAATTCTATGAGTAAAAAAATAATCACAACAGGGTGATGTTGGTATCCTATTGAAAGTTAGAAAGGATGCGTACTACGACAGATCCCTATAGATATACCCTTGCAGCTATTGGACCTGGTGTGCGATTGATTATATGATGTATAGCTGATCGGGGTCAACGTTTTTAGTA